>NC_051395.1:13168324-13213324 GCF_015228065.2 Penaeus monodon | reverse complement strand
GGAAGCTGCCCGAGACCGGGAACACCTTAGTGATGAAGAGAGTAGCAAGGCTACCCTCACCAGTGCCTCTGCTGGTGGGATCTCTGACGGCCCAAGCAAAGCGTCTTCCTTCAGTGTCGAGGCCCCCAGCCACCTTAGGAGCACTGTACAAACCTTGTCGGCCGAGAACAAGCTCCTTCGGGATCGCCTGCTGCAGCTGGGGGTGTCCCTGGATTCGTCACCTCTCTCAGACCAAGAAAAGGAATTGTTACTCAGTAAAGTCTCCACAATATCACAGGTCAGTGTAACAAGTGTACCTTATGAATCAAAATAGACCATGGGGTTTCATCTTGCTCCGTTCTATTTTAAGGGAATGCAAGGGTCCCCCCCCCCCCCCCATGTATTATTATACGTGTGTGTGTGTGTATGTGTGTGTATGTGTATGTATGTATGTATGTATATATGTATATATATACATATATATAGATATAGATATAGATATATATATATAATGTATGTATATATACACACACATACATACTTACATACATACATACATACATACATACATACATACATACATATAACATACATATACACACATGCACGTATATACATACATACGTACATACATACATACGTACATACATACATACATAATATATAATATATAATATATATATACATATATATATATATACATATATATATATACATATATATATATACATATATATATATATATATATATATATCAATAACGGTATGCTCATGTTTGAGCAGCCGTGGACCTCTCCACCATCCTTCGCCATCATCATCATCATCATCATCATCATCATCATCATCATCATCATCATCATCATCATCATCATCATCATCATCATCATCATCATCATCATCATCATCATCATCAGCCTGGGTCAGTCCACTGCAGGACGTAGGCCTCTCCCAATCTTTTCCAACTTTGTCTGTCTTGTGTTTTTTGTTTCCAGTCTCGGCCCCCAAATTTCGTTATTTCGTCACGCCATCTTGTCGTTGGTCTGGCCCTTGGTCTCTTTATATTATGTATGTATGTATGATACATACATACATATATACATACATACATGCATGCATGCATGCATACATGCATACATACATGCATACAAACATATATACATGCATACAAACATATATACATGCATACAAACATATATACGAACATATATACGAACATATATACGAACATATATATATATAATATATATATATATATATATATATATATATATATATATATATATATATATATATATATATACATATATATACATATATATACATATATTTATATATATATATATATATATATATATATATATATATATAATATACACATACATATACATATACACGTATACATATATACGCATACATATATACGCATACATATATACGCATGCATATATACACATATATATATACATATATATATACATATATATATACATATATATATACATATATATATACATATATATATACATATATAATATATAATATATATATATAATATATATTATATAATATATATAATATATATATATGTGTGTGTGTGTGTGCGTGCGTGTGCGCGTGCACATGCGTGCGTGTGTCTGTGTCTGTGTCTATGTCTATGTGTATATCAAGGAATTGAAGTGAGTATGAATGAGTGAGAAACTGAGTTACTTTTTTTGCATTAAAAAAAAAAGAAAAGAAAATGTTATCTTTGCCAAGTCATACTATAAATCTTAACTGAATATTATCAGTTATTGGATAAGTATTTAGAACATTCATTGAGGGAAAAAAATAAAATGAAATAAAGATAAGATGGTGTTGTAATGCTGTTGCAAAAGTACAAAGGGTGTGTGATAACTAACAGTAACTCATTCAGTTAAATAACAAAGAAATATTCTGTGTATTAAGTAGCTTTTGTTTTAGTGTGCAGGTACAATTTCATACAAGCTTCTCTGGATTTATGTAGAATGAGAGTAAATATATTAAATCTTTTAAACTATTTATCCCTCAGAAAGTTTAGTGTTACAACACATTCCAGGGTATGTTCTTGGGAAAGATAAGAGTATGATAAGATACTGTAAAGGATGTTATCTCATCACTCATAGTTATGGCTGGTGCATTACAGTATTGTGTCCCATGTGTGTGAGGTCCTTGCTGTCTCAAGGAGATATGACCTCAAAATTCTTTTGCGTAAATCTTCCGATGAGTGTTGCTTATTCACACTGACTTTTGTATGGATAAAAGACAATAATTAAATTACACCATTATGGCAACAAGAGGTCATATGAAGAAAAGAATCTCCAAGGAGTCTTTTCGCAGACTAGTCTCAATGTCCCCAAGGAAGAGAAAAGTCTTAGGCCAGCAGGCTGCAACATTTGTCAGCCATGTACAGAATGTGTGTGATGCAGCAGCAGACTTGCTTGTTTATATGTTTGTTTGCTATTTGTTTGGATATAGGCATGAAAGACATTGTTTGAATTTTAAAGGAAATGCTAAATAACAAAAAAAAAATTTCATGTAGAATGGTGGTGAAGGACCCTCCTCATGTGCGGACCGAGGAGAATGGGACAACAAGTCAACCTCCAGTGTGTCAGAAATGTCAGTGGCTTGTCTACAGGATCGAATCCAGCAGATGGAGGAGACGCATTATTGGTATGGCCACCGTTTTGTTTAATTGTTTTCTCTCAGTTCCACCTGGCTTCTCTCTCCTTCCTCTCTTTTCTCACTTGATGCCTTCCCTTTACCTCTGCCTCCCTCTCTCCTTCCTTCCCCCTTCTATCTCTCTCTATCCTTCCCCCAGGACAATTTGTTAGTATGGTTAGTAGCTGCCCTCCTTACGCACCAACCTATGATTTAGTTTGCATGCTTTACAGACATACAGTGTCCATTTGGTTATGGAAACAAGTGTTGACTTTTGGAGTAACTATAGTAGTACTATTTATTGCAATGATTTTGTTGATTCGTTATAAATTTTACTGTATTGTTCTTGGCAGCACAAATGAGGAACTCCAGGCCACGCTGCAAGAACTTGATGATCTTCGAGAACAGTTGTCAGAATGTCAGATTGAGGTGCAACAGTTGCAAGAAGAGAAACAGGTAGGTAGCTTGGGAAATATAATAGTAAGATTATTTATAAATATTTGTAGGTTTTATAAAAGTGATCATCTTTTAAAGTTGGAAGTTTAGAGTTCACAATATTTAGTAAAGTCCTTATACTATTGAATAATAGTAATGCAAGAGGAGATTAAATGCTTAGGTAGGATACTAGTAATTGATATGTTATATTCTTAATTAAGGTTTTTAATTCATAGGTAATACTGGAGTCCTTGACACAGCAAACAGAGAAGTTGAATGAATCACGCAGTCATAATGATACCTTGAAGCAGATGCTGATCCAGCACTCTGAAAACAGTCAAGACTTATCACAGTGTGAGAAGACACAGAGACTTATGGAGCTTCTGAAGGTACATTGTTTCTTGGATTAATATTTATGATCAGCTCTATCTTTTCTTTTCTTTTTTTCTTTTTTTTCTGTCTAATATATTTTTAAATATATTGGAATGGTTAATTTATATGGAAAAAAATCACTCTGCCATTCTTTCTTTACAATGTGAATTACAAACAGAGTGCTCAGGAGGACAGAGAGCTACTGCAGATAAAGCAGGAGGAGCTAGAGCAGCAGATTGCCACCACCAAGGAGGCTGAAGAACGTTTCCACCATAATTCACAACTCATCAGAGACAGGTTTTTAACTTTCCATAACAGTATTTTCAAAAATAAAGTAGCTTGTGATTTTTTAAATATATAAGGAGTTTGAAACTAGAAGTTTACTTTGGTCATGATTTTAATAATATTCCAATAGAGCATTTAAAATCCTGATTTCTTCTTGGTTTAGAATGAAGGTGCTGGAATCAATGGTAGAGACAGCCAACAATGAGAAAAAGGCAGTTGAGACGCAGTTAGCAGAGTCTCAAGAGGCTGTCAAGGCTACTGAAATGGAGAATGCCAGACTACAGGCTGCTGTAGATAGTGCCAAAGAAAAGGTATCTTGTATTATATAATTTTCAGTGGTACCTTTGCACAAATAAGTTTGTGAATCATATATAGAAAAGTTTCCTCTGAAATAGGTTTTTATTCTCAGTGTCTAAAAGGTAATTAATTGTTTCAGATAACAGAACTGGAGGCAGCAGTAATCTCAGGGGAGAAGAGTGAATTGGCAGACCTACTAGAAAGAGTGAGGCAAGAGAAGGACTTGCTGGAAAAGGAGAATGCAGCTCTCCAGCAAAAGGCGAGTGCCATGGCTTGTGAGAATGAGAGACTCAAGGACCAGATATCCAGTCTTCAGGATGAGCTCATGGTAAAGATTCTGATTTTTAAAAAAACAGTTTGGAGTCTGCTCTAAAGATGGAGGCATTTGGTGGACAGTATTCTCTGCTGCCTGGATGGTTTGGGGAGCTGCTGCAAAGTAGTTTGGATTTTTTATTTTTCTTCCTTTATATGTCTTTTGTTGATCTAGCATATAATATGCTTTTTTCTCAGTTAACTTTGCCTAACTTTTATCTGAATTGTATGTAATCAAAAGGTAGGCCAATTGTTCATGCTTTTCCTTTCTGAGTGCATGTTTTTGTCAGATCCACTGAGTTTTTGTTTAAAGCAGGCATTACAGTCTTTTTGTACCAGATTTTTTTTCATTATATGTTTTAATGCTTACGCCCCATTTTATGTTTCTGCTTTTACAATCTTAATTGTGATTAAGTTGTTTGTTTCCTATTCTGTGGGTAAAAGCTTCAGTAAGTCCAAGCGAATAAGCATTTCCATTTTTACTTGTTTACAGGTTGCTCGTAATAATGCACGAACACAGCTTGAAGACGCAGGCTGGCGGAAGGCACAGCTGGAGGAGGAGCGTCATCACTTGGAGGAAGAGACAGAGGTGCTAAGAGCCACCATGGAAGACCTCAAGCTGACATGCCAGCACCACCTGGAGGATAAGAGAGATCTCAAAGCCAGCCTTTCTGAATCGCAGAAGAAACTCCATGAAGCCTTAGAGAAACTGAATGAGAAGGAGCGTTGCTTCAGTGAGGAAAGAGCACAGTTCAGCAAACAGGTACAAACATTCAGATAACCTTCAGTATTATGAATTTTTTAAGTAGGATTAAGATTTGAGCTTCATATTTTTATATAACCTTACTTAGAATTTGGTGTTTATTGAGGGGATAAGTATCACCTGAGTGATTTTCTCAACTTTACCGACAGGTGGAGGAATGGGAGCAGTTTCAGAGTGACCTTTTGATGACAGTGCGAGTAGCTAATGACTTCAAGACGGAAGCACAGCATGATCTGGAACGCCTAACACAAGAAAACACTGTTTTGCGAGATAGGCTCAAACAACTTGGCCAAGACTTGGAAAAGGCAAAGGGTATGATCCTATGCACTACATTGAAAGTTATGTAGTAGATATAGTAATTTATGAAAAAAGAAACATTTTCATAGAGAAGAAAAAAAGTAAAGTGAACAAAATTGAAAAAAAAACAAAATTATCTCTTTGTTCCTTCCTCTTTAGCAGCTGTTAAAGTGTGTAGCCCAGCAAGTAGCACAAGCAGCAGCAGTATGAGCAGTAATAGCAGCAGCGAACGCAGAACTATCCGGAACTTGCCTACACCCTTGCCTAATGGAGAACCATCCATCCTGGCTGATCGTCGCAACCCCAGACCTCTGGCACGAGGGGATTCCCGTGTCAAGTCACTGATAGGTAAGTCATTCCTCCCCCTCTTTGGTGGCTGGGGGTAGGAGTGCTCAGACATTTTGCTTAGGCTTCCATCAGAGGAAAGATGACACAATTGAATAATAAGTAACCCACCCAAGTCTAAGCCCTCCTTGATCAGGCATATAAATATTTTTCCCATATAGAGCACCAGCTTTTGACAGTTATGTTGGGTAAAATTTCAATGACAGTTTATCAGCACCAGGGTGCATTAGCACACACCACTGGAGCACCGGACCAGGCTCCCAAGGAACAGTCAGAAAAATAAGTATCGTTATCCTTTTCACAAACTAATAGGAAAAATTGACAGAGTGTGGAATAATGTGTCAAGGGAGTTAGCACCGTTAACAGGAAGAAGAGTTCACTCCTCATTGACCAGACAGGGGTAGCGATGGCTTCTTTTTATTCTGACTGTACATAATTTCCTGAATATCAAATTTTGTACGCTTACCATGGAGGTTCTTCCTTCTACCCTACTGATCATTCTCATATGTCTGGGTGGCTTCTTGGGTAGCTTCTCTTTCCATTCAGTCCTCCCTTTCTGTCCCCCTCCAAGCCATAAGAGACCACATCACCCACCATCCCAGCCTGGAGTCATTTTTTTGTTTCTCACTGTGTAGTTTATCATTGTGTTGAATTGTTTTATTTACAGGATTTTTTATATTTTTTCCCATATTATATTTGTACACAGGAATTTTCAAATCTGATATTCCACTCTTCAATAACAATTTGACATACCAGCATGAGATGTGCATTTTATGGAGTATAAAATTAAGGTCTTCAAATAATTATAGGATAAAATTTGCCTCTTATAAAAGTTGAAAGTTTAGATAGATTTGCTCTGTGGGCAAGAATAGGGTTAAAGAATTTGGGATATTAAAGAATCAACAAAAATACCTGGTTGAAGTCATGCATGAAAAGATTTATATTCAGTGCATAATTTGGAAGATACCAAGACAAAAATGAGTGCTTTATTTCCATTTAAACATTCATTAGTATAGGAAGTTTTGAGAAGAAGTGTTTTTCCAGAATCCATTGAGTGTGCAACTCGACAGACCCGTGCAGGATCTCGAAGTTCTTCTACATCTAGTTTGTGCAGCTCAAGTAGTGAAAGCAACAACAATAATAACAATAACAACAAGACTCCAGGACCTCTTCTCAAGAGAGCTGATACAGAGGTATATTTGTGAGATCAAGCAACAAAGAAATCAGACAGATGAAGTGACTCATATATATTGCAAACTTTTTATAACATTCTGCCTCTAGAATTTTTGTAAAAGATGAAAATTTGTTTTGCGTAAAGATTGTGTTCCAGTAAAAGTATTAAAGCATCACTAAATATTTATGTAGTTGTATTTTATAATTAGTAAATTTTTGTTTCCCCAAACAGGGTGTCATCCGTGGTAGTTCCACTTCACCACTTAAAGATGCTGGTAACACACTTGGCACATCAACATTGTCAACTCCCTTGAGAGCCATTCAGCGCAATTCCTTCACTGAAGGAGTAACCCAGTCACCATTCTTACAAAGCAACTTCACCAAGCCCTCCACTGGCTCATCAAATCTCTCAGATAATGTCAAAATGTCACAGCTGACAGACAAAAACAATGGAAAAATATCATCTATGAATCCTGGAGAAAATGTAGCCAAACCGATCTCCATATTAAGCAACAAGCTTGACCACTCTGTAAGACGTAACAGCTATGGTCAGGTAAGCTTTGAATTTCTTTTACAACTATAGGAGTAAAGATAGTCTGATTTATCTGTCTGCATATTTTATTGTATAATTTATTATTATTAATTATTATTATTATTATTATTATTATTATCATTATCATCCCTCCCCCCTATAGATAAGTGCTGTCGTAGACAAGAAGGATCCTTTGGCTTCTTTGGCTCAAGGTGGCGGCTCCAAGAGGAATGCGTTGCTCAAGTGGTGTCAGAACAAGACCATAGGTTACAGCAATGTTGACATTACAAACTTCAGCTCCAGTTGGAATGATGGTCTTGCTCTCTGTGCTTTGATGGACACCTACATCCCAGACAAAATATGTTACAAAAGTCTCTCTCCATCGAATAAGAGGCAGAATTTTGAAGTAGCAATATCTGCTGCAGAAAGTGTTGGCGTGCCGAATACCCTCGTAAGTATTAAGTTTTTTGTTATTATGTGCTAGACATTTCATAAGATATTATCTGTTTTTTTTTCTGTTCTCAAAGTGGAGCACTTTGTTTTGTTTTTTTCATTTAATATTTAGCATTTTATAATCACTGGTAATTGACTAAAATAATCATATGTACACTCTCTCCACAGGATGTGAGTGACATGATTACATCAGAGCGACCCAACTGGCAGACAGTATATAATTATGTGACATCTATATTCTGTCATTTTGAAACTTAAGTTTTGGTGTCGGATGCTGGTTGATAAAAAAGAGAGATATTGTGAAGGAACATTCATTATGACTTGTTTAGAGGCCTTTGCTGATCATGATATTAGTTAATATTTTTATCTTCTGTTGTAAAATTGTCATCATGTACCTCTTTACTAGTGTTTTTCTGTCAAGACTTATGGTGCCTTTCCACTTTTTTTTTTTGAGTTCATGCTGTCTCATAATATAATTTTTAAACAGGCACCATTGCTTTGCTCTGAAAGTCTAAGATAGTAGTTTGAAATTATTTTATGGGCAGAAGTACAATACTAGTTACTTTTTGTTACTTTTAACTGTAGATTTCTTTATATTTTATTAAGGAAATATTGTGTCTAGTCGAAATTATTCACAATGAAAAAAAAGACAAGTAAATTCTTGTTATATTTTTATCTGGCTGTGTGTAAACTTCTCATTGTGTGATGAACCAAGTAATGTATAATAATATTTAGAAGAAAAATATGTACAGAAAATTAATAAAAGATAAAGATTGGTCCTGCAACATTACTGAAGAACAGTTCTGTCTATCCATAATTTTAAATGCTATTTTCAACCCAAAACTCTACAGTGCCATAGACAGGCACTGAAGGGAATTTTTCCTTTTATGATTCCAAGACAAATGTGATTATAATGTTTTTCATACCTTTTGATATTATTATGATTATAATGTTACTTTTACAATTACTGTTAATCATTTTATTACCTTCAGCTATTTCAGCATTGTTATCATTTTTATATATATATTAAAGAAATGTCTCCTCCTGCTTCCAATCCTGTATATTACAGCTTCTGTAGAAGGTAAAGCTCTAGCTGTAGTTAGCCAGGTGCTAACTGAGCCGCGAGGATTACAGCACCACTGCAAGAACTGCTTAAAAGACTTGAATGTAGTCGTTTGGCTCGAAAGAAAAGGAATCCTTAATTTCTTAGCAAATTTTAAGGATTTTTGTTTGCATTTCAGTGATGTTGTGGACTTCTTGGATATTTCACCCATTATTTTTTTATTATTCATAATGCAAAAGTTGTGCCTTATAAACATTAAAGGAATAACTTTCATTCAGTTGTGCAGTGTCATCTGCTAGGTATAAAAAATGAGAGCTTACCAAATTGCTATTGTCATCCCCAAGATGACAATGAGAAGGCTAGATTTACTGTATATTTGTGGAAATTTAAAGATTATGACAGCATTGTAAATTAAAACTACATAATGAACTGCTGCATAAAATATTCCTTATCTGCTAGCTTCACGTTATTTCAACACGATAGGCTACTTTACATATTATCATGTCTTCATCATTAGCTTCATATCTGTCAGATTTTATTGTTAGTGTACAAAGTTTTGTAAACAGCCATACGTCATATTTGGTGTAGTGGCCATGTAAATATGCTTGTATATAGTAATGTTTAGGTACTAAGGGTTAAAACGTATGCAGTACATATAGTGCAACTGTGCATGTAAGCTTGCAAGTTCCTATGGCACACATGGAAGCAGTATTATAATAAACACTAAAGCTTCAAATTGCTTTTTCATTGCCTTGGATTTTTTTTAATAGCCTATACAGGAGTACATCTCTCATCACTTTCACCTTTCATTCAGTCTCTCCCTCCCTCCCTCTGATTTCTCTCTTCTCTTCTTTCTCTCTCTCCCTTCTCTTCTCTCTTTCCCTTCTCTTCTCTTCTCTCTCTCCCTTCTCTCTTTCTCTCCCTTCTCTCTCTTTCTCTCCCTTCACTCTCTTTCTCTCTCTCCTCCCTCTCTTTCTCTCTCCCACCTCTCCTACTCTCCCCCCTCTCTCTCTCTCCTACTCTCCCCCCCCCCTCTCTCTCTCTCCTACTCTCTTTCTCTTCCTACTTTCTCTCTCTCTCTCTCTCTCTCTCTCTCTCTCTCTCTCTCTCTCTCTCTCTCTCTCTCTCTCTCTTTCTCTCCCTTCCTTTCTACCCCATCTCTCTCTCTCTCTCTCTCTCTCTCCTACACTTCTCTCTCCTCTCCTACACTCTCTCTCTCTCTCTCCTCACTCTCCCTCTCCCTCTCCCTCTCCCTCCCCTCCCTCTCTCTCTCTCCTACTCTTTCTCTTCCCTACTTTCTCTCTCTCTCCTACTCTTTTTCTCTCCCCAACTTTCTCTTTCTCTCTCTTTCCTACACTCACTCTCTCTCCCCCCACCCACTTTCTCTCTCTCTCTCTCCTACACTCACTCTCTCTCTTTCCCTCCCTCCACCTGCTCTCTCTCCCCCACCCTCTCTCTCTCTCTCTCTCCTACACTCACTCACACTCTCTCTCTCCTACACTCACTCACACTCTCTCTCTCCTTCTCTCTCCTACACTCTCTCTCTCTTTCTAAGTTTATTTCACATTTTGTCTCTCTCCTCTTATTATTGTCATTAATAGTCATCATTATAGTAGGGGGTGAGGCCTCGGAGTAAGAAAGTTTTTGGATTAATAAGGTGATTGTGGATTCCCAGAATATTAAATTTCTCCCTTTCGACCTCTTCCGTTTTGTCTATCCCCATTCCTCCATGGCTTATACCTTACCCCCATATTTGGTCCTCTGTTTTCTCTGACCCACCAAAATCAGATATCCCCCCTTCTGTCCTCACAAATTTCCTTGACTACGTCTCCACACTTTCCTACAGTATCCATATTTATGCCCGATGGCTCCAAATCTGGTTTTGCAGTAACCTTCTCAACTTGCACATTCAAACACCCCCCTCCCTTCTAAGTCCTGTGTCCTTACTACAGAACTTTTACGTGCTCCTTTTGGTCTTAAAACACATTCACTCCCCTCCCTCCTCTTTCACTTTTTGTATTGACTACTGTAACTAACTCTCATCACCTCCTTTACCTATCTTTACCCTTTCCAATACTACCCTAGACTGATGATGTATAGAAGTTAATCATTGACTCAACCCCCTCCCTACCATTTCTAATACTCTATCTTCCTATAGTGCTACATGACCTCTTTCTCCCACCCACCCTCCCTCTCACTCTCTCTCCTGCCCCTCATTCTCTTTCTCCCCTCCCCTATCTCTCTCTCTCCCCCACCCTCTCAATCCCTCACTCTTCCTCTGCCTCGCCCTCTTGCTTTTATACTTTAACAAATTAATGGTTAATGATTAAAACAAACAAATGTGCTAGACATCAAAGGTCACATAATATTATGATAAATTATTGTGATGAAAAAGGTAAAATGAGTAAACAAAATGTGTTGGGTGTCAAAGGTTGTAGAGAGCTGTAGGATAGTATGGTAGTGAAAAAGGTAGAGAGAGGAGACCAAATGGAGTACGGCTGGGATATGTAAAAGGAGAAGGGGTTAGATAGGGCAATCAGATCAAATGGAGATTTTCTATGAGGAAGGAAGAGCAACACTGAGGAAAACTGCAAAAAAGCCATTATAAAACAATCAACAGATATGGGTAGAATGGTTAATAATTAGTAGTTAAAACAAATAAACATGCTAAACATCAAGGTCATACAGCACTATCGTGTAGAGGCAGTTGTGCCAAACATGGCTAAAACTCCATCATGTCTGGCATTGACAGAATACTACATTGTAGGTCGTCTTCACAGTCTAACCAATCTTTTTCGTATACTGAGCAATCAGCTTAGCAGATGGAAACCGTTCCACTACATGAGTAGGAATAGGTTTGCCAGTAATGTCTACCAGGGCTTGTGACTCGGTTGTAACTGTTACAAGGAAACTTTGCCTACTTGTTTTTAGAGGCATTGTTGAGAGAGAAGGGAATTGTCAGAGTAAGGGTGCTGTTCGGGGGGAATCACAAAAAAGCTGTTCCATTTGGCTGGGCTAAATAGGGTACTCAAAAAGATTGTAGAAGTGGCAGTTGTAGAGGGGCAAGGACGGGTAGAGGAGGGAGTGAGATAGTAATGTGGGAATGAGGGCAATAGGATTAAAGAATTGTAATAAGGGAGGAGGTAGAAATGAAGACGATTGTGCAAGAGGTGGGTTGGAGGATATTGGGAGTGATGAAGGGGTATTTTTTGAAGGTTGAGTTATAACCTGGGTAGACGATTCGGGATGGGTCAATTGACAGCAAGTGTTGAGGAGGGGTGTGTAATAGCAGTGGTCATAGCCTTGATCAAAGGAAAATCGGACCAGTAAACCAGAGTAGTTAGTTTCAGGGAGACTAGCAGATATAGGGACAAGCCTCAATACCCCAAATAAGGCTACAAAATTTTCACTACTGGCCATGGTAAGCCTGAAATATGTGGGGAAGATAAAAAAGGTCCATTTCTCAGGGTCCACTTGAGTGGTAAGGGCTAGGCAATTAACCTAGGGAATACCATGCCCATGGCTCCCTTGAGGCCTTTCATGACTGGTACAAAATTAGCTTTTCAACATGGCTCTTACACCTTAGGAATTGGACAGGGGAAGGGGTTGGGGAAGATAAGGAAAAGGAAAGTAGAAAAGATTATGTAAAATCAGTTGATTCAAGGGCTGAGGCCCAAGGTAGGGGAGATCCCCAAGCATTGGGTACCAATCCCCATCTCCTAAGACCCCCCCATGACAACAACAGGTAAGGGGTTGGGGGGGGGGGGGGGGGAGAATTGGTTAGGCTGGCTGATCTTAACCCACCTAAATTGAAAAAATCTTGCAACCAATCTATATTTAAAATATTTATTTATATCCATACACATAACACCACTTAAACTATTAAACAAATGCTATTGTGTATTCAGTCCAAGGGACATGGCTCATGTTGCTATAAGCCTTTTTTGCTGCTTGCTATATATAACTGTTAATGGTTGAAAAGCAAAATAAATGTGCTGACATCAAAAGTCATATAGCATTTTAGAAAGGTGTGATGAAAAAAGTAAAGAGGGGGTTAGTTAATTATTATATGTGCAACACATCAAAAGTTATATAGCAGTTCATAATAGTATGGCATCAGAAGGGGTTCGAGGATGGAGGAGGTGATTGCTATATATAAAACCTTCTCACTTTATGATCTATTTAGGCTTTTATTATGGGCAGATGGATATTTATTTACATTTACCTAGCCATTCTACCAAAATTTGACTTGTTCACTGAATGCACTTTAACACTGTACTAGTAATTATTGCAAAACATGCTTAGCAGGGTCTCACTGTATGAATACAAGAAAGTACAAGTTGCATCATTATTATTGCATTTTTATTAGCTAATAAAAGTGACTCTGAGGGTTCATACAAAACTCTTTAACAAATACTTAAAGTAAACATGGGTTCACATCCTCTCATGATCCTGGGAGACTAATTGACAGAAATCAAGTCTTATCACAGATTAATCTAAATAATACACAAACATAAAACAACCTGATTATACATGTCTTCAATGGACTCAAAAATCATTGGGTATCTTCTATAAAATCTCATCATATAACTCAGAAACCTGACAATGCACAACTCGCACTAATAATCAGTTAAAATCCATATCATTACAGCAGTCGAATCACAAAATTTTCTCCATTTAAAAATACAATGTTGTAAATTGTTCTACATCAGTATTCTCATTCAAACAAGTTTATTTTATTTTCGCATACAAAACTACACAAAAAAAACACTTCTGCCACACCAGCATCATAGTTAATATTCAGTACATATTTCACATTCACAAATGGACATTTCTCAAAATAAAAGAAAAGGAATATTCCAAGTTATAAAGATATGGAAGTATAGTGTCATTGAGGTAAAAAGAAAAAGGAAAAACAGCATTATCTCAGGATTTGACAGCATTTACTCCAATTAGTCATTTGTGGCAATAACAATAACAATAATAAGAGGATGAAATATGTTAATGC
Source organism: Penaeus monodon (assembly GCF_015228065.2). NCBI lineage: Eukaryota > Metazoa > Arthropoda > Malacostraca > Decapoda > Penaeidae > Penaeus > Penaeus monodon. Next base: position 13,199,334 of record NC_051395.1, on the reverse strand, counting down.
TTTGCAAGGAGGGAACTTATCATAGAAGAACTTGGGCCACAGCAGCTTTCATGACAATTCACTTGGCACATGGATTTGGTGGAGGAACAGAGGGGTCATAGTGCATTTTAATCCATGGGTGTTCCTTTATTCCTTCTAAACTAAGGCGCTCCTTTGGGTTGTACCGCAGCAACTGGAATAAAGAAAAGAAAAAAAAATAATAATAATAAAAAAAGAATAAATAAAAAATAAAAATAATAATAATAATGATAATGACACTAACTAAAATATAAAAATGCTGATTTACAAACACTTGCGAGCCAAAAAAGGCCTCAATTAACCTCTAGCTTCATCTCTTCTAAAAAACAGGAAACTGTAAATTCTAATTTTTAGTACAAAATAATAACTACTGCAATATATATATATATATATAAAAAGTAATCATAATAACTTATATGATTTCACCCACTGGTGTTGGATACAAATACTGTGGTTTTGTTTTATTAATTGTATTTACACAAACTGTTTCACAAAAACTTAGGCGCTATAGAGTTTAATATTTGGCCTACTGGATCTTTATTTTGCTTTCAGGAAAGCATTTTTCTTGTATTTTTATCACTAACTTCATTATTTTTATCACCAGCATTGTTACCATGTCTTTTTATTTTATCTAATGATTATTACCATTATTATATTCCTTAATAACAGAAAAGAACTTTTTTGAAAATGCAAAGAATGGGTAAACAGCAAAATAATAATAATAATAATAGTAACAATAATCAATAATAATAGTAACAATAATAATAAACTCATAGGACAGTGCAGGTAAACATGCACTCTTGGCATGAATGGGTTAAAACACAATATGTACTAACCTTGCAGATTAAGTCTTTGACCTCTTCAGAGAAGTGTAATGGGAATTTAATATCTACCCTAGCAATCCTTCTGAAGGTTTCTAACTGTGATGTGGACTCAAACGAGGGCTTTCCTGCCAGGAACTCATAGCACAGCACACCTAATGACCAGATGTCCACCTTTTCATCATACATACGCCCCTCAATCATTTCTGGTGGGAGGTAGTCCAAGGTACCACAGAGTGTCTTGCGTCTGGAACCAAGAAAAGACAATTAAGCAAAATCAAAGCCATGGAGGAAAATATAAAGAAAAAAAAAATAAATATAAGTAGGATAAACACAGTAAACAAACACTAATTACACTATTCCCAAATGTACAAATTATTTTAACCCTTTTAAATGTTTGATAGAAATTTACAAAACTAATTCTGATGGCCATAGAATGAAGTACTTAAAAACAAGTATCAGTTGCACTGCCCTTGTAAAAATTATACTTTCAGGCAATGGGGTACCTAATTATGTATCCATTAACCTATTGATGCTGAGATGGCAAAAATAAATGTAGTGCCCACTGATTTTAATTTATTAATTGTATTTATACAAGATGGCTTCACAAGTGCTTATTCACCATGGAGTCAATTACTGGTTCTACCCATCTCTTCCTTGATTTTTGGGATTAAAAAAAAAAAAAAAAAAAAAAATGAAGGAAAGGGGAAATCAGATGAGGTCAACTGGGCCCACTAATTGGCTTGTTGGTGATTGAGCATGTGGACCTAGCAATGTGCAAACAAAATTCACAAAACAAAACTACAATCAAAAGTAAATTTGCCCAGCAACAAAGGGAAAATTCATCATCAATATTTCCAACTGTGGTCTATTAATCCTTGCTCTAATCCAACTTGATATAAAGATATTTACAGTATACAGAGACCTACATACAGCAATAAGAAGAAGCAAACTAACCTCTCATTAGGGGAGTGAACAGACCATCCAAAATCTGCAATCTTCAACTGCCCATTTCCATGAATGAGAATATTTTCAGGTTTGATATCACGATGAATGACCTTCTTGGAGTGGCAGTATTCAAGGGCATTAACCAGCTGGGGATCAATGAATGATTTATTAGACATTAAAGGAAAAATATAGACTAACAAATATGGGAAAGCATGACCATCCTTACAAAGTCTGAAGAAAATTTCAATAGCAATTTCTGTTGCAATGAATAAAATGCACTGTTATGCTAGATACACACAGAAGACCAAAACAAATGCCTGTGTTCTCTTATGGAACTTTCTATATAACCAAGTATGTGTACCTACCTAAAAATTTATATACCATTCCCAAAAACGACTGGAACCGACTCACAGGCAGCCAGCACCAGAGACACAAGAAACAAACTGCTACACCATATGATCCAACAAGAAAACTGTCTGACTAAAATCTTGACTAGTTTCAAGGACAGTACCTATCTAATAACACTACAGTATATCAAGGTTTTACAGACAATCTCCATGGGCCTTGATGGGACTGGTTTATAAATTCTTATATGATGCCTGTATATATATGCATATATATTTAAATATATATTATATATATATATATATTATATATATATATATATATATATATATTATATATATATATATATATATATAATATTTTATATATATTTAATATATAATTTTATATATATATTTTTAATTTTATATTATTTATTATATAAATAATATAATATATATTTTATTATATATATTTTATATATTATATTAAAATTTATATATTATATTTATAATAAGATAAAAATATTATATAATTTAAAATTTTTAATAATATATAAAATATATATATAAATATAATATATATATATATAATTATAAAATATATTATATATATAAATTATATATTAAAATATATATATATATTATAAATATATATATATATATAAATATATTAAAATATATAATTTTATAATATAAAATTTTATATATATATAATATATATTTTTAAAATATAATATATATATATAAATTATAATAAATTTTATAAATATATATATATAATACAAATATATTTTATACATAATATATAAATATAATTAATAATATATATATACTACACAACACACACCACACATATATATACATAAACATCATAAACATTATTATATATACTAATTTTTTACATATTTAAAATCATATATAATACATATACATATATATATTAAAATATATAATACATATATACAAACATAATATATAATAACATTAAAATATACATATACAAAACAAATACATTACATATATATTACAATACATATATATAACTATACATTTTATATTTAAAATACAATATTACACATTACATATATATATACATTCATATAATACACAATTCATATATATCACATTTAAAAATATAATATAATATATTACAAACATATAATACAATTAAAAATAAACATATCTATATATACAATACATAAAATATATGCATATATGTATATAAGTATATATATTGTATATAATATTATATATATATGTAGTTTATATATATGTATGTATATGTATATATATATATATATATGTATATATATAAGAAAATAATATATGTATATAATATGCATATATATATGTATATAAAATGTATAATATAGTAATATAATATTATGTAATTTTTATGATAATATGATATTTAAAATGATTATATATATATATTAGAATAATATAGATATATAAAATATATATGAATAATATATGATGATATATATATATAAAATATATTTAATATATATAGAATATATTATGATATTATATATATCTATGTAATATATTATGTTAATAAATGATATATAATATATATATAATTTTAAATAGTATGTTGTATATATTAGTATGTAATTAATATATGTATGTAAAATTTTTATATATATAAAAATAAATAGTATATATATAATTATGATATATAATATAGTATAATAATGATAATAATAAGGATATATAATGTATATAAAAATATTACTACATATGTAATATATATATGATAAAATTTAAATTTTAAATATATATATACAAAGATATAATATATAAAATATAATGTATATTATAAAATATATATATAAAAAATAAGATATATATAATTAAATATAAGTATAATATATATATAAATTAATGTAATATAAAAAAAATGATTAGATATATTTTTATATTATATTGCTTAATAATGTATTTTTTATATGTAATATTGTATAAAATGTATTATTATATATATTATGTATATATATATGTATATATATATGTAAAAATATAAATTTTATATTTAATATATGTAATTTTATGTATATATATAAAAAAAATATATAAAATTTTATATTACATTAAAATAATATATATATATAAATACATAGTATATATATATGTATATATATATGTATTTATATATATATTGTATGTATTTATATTTGTATGTAATATAATGTATGTATATATGTATTATAATATGTTTGTATATATATAGTATGTTAATATATATATATTATGTATTATATTATAAAATTTTATTATTAATGTTGAATTATATGATTAATTTTAATGTAGTATATATTAGTATGTATATATATGTAATAATATATGTAATTTTTATAAAAAGTATTATATAATATTATATATATATGATAAATATGTATAATAATATGTTAATATAATGTATATATAATATGTATATATTATAGTAATATATATAATAGGATAATAATAATGTATATATATATATATGTATATATTTTAAAGTAATATATAATATATATATGAGTATAATATATGAGTATAATATATATATGTATGTATAATTATAGTATGTATATATGTATGCATGAATAAATATAGTATGTATATATATATATGTATGTATATATATATGCATGTATTTATTTTATGTTGTAATATATGTATAATGTATGTATATAATTATATGTATGTATATAATAGTATATAAAAAATATATTGAGTTGTATAATATATTATATATATAATGCATGTTATATAATTTTATATTATATGATGTTATATATATAATTTTGCAGTATATATATATATATATATAAAATTTTATATTATATATATTAAATATGTATATAATATGTATTTTAAAAATATGTAATATAGTTTTATAATATATGTTATATATATAAAGTATATATTATGTTTTAAAATATTAAAGTATATATATTTATAATTATGTATAAATGTTATATATATGATTTATATGTATATATGTTTTATATAGTATTATGTAGTTGAGGATATAGAAAAATATATATATATGTATAAATAATATGTATAAATATATTGAAAAATAATGTATATATAATGTATTATAATGTATAATAAAATATATAATAGTATGTATAATATATAATATATATATATATATATGTATGTATAAATAATAGTTTTATAATATATATATTATTTTAAAGATATTATATTTTAAAATATATATATAATTTATAAAAAATATCTAGGGATTGTAATATATTATGATGATATACTATGTATATATAATCTATGTATATATATATATATCTATGTATATATATAATATATTATGGATATATATATATATATATAAAATATATAAAATATATTATATATAATATAAATATACATATAATAATCCTTAAAAAATATAATATATATTATATACAATATATATACATATATATATATATAAATTTCATATATATATTACAATATAATACATATATTAAATTTATATAACATAATAAAATATTAAAATTATATATAACTAATATATATATAATACTTATATATACATATTATAAAAATAAAATATATTTTTATTATATATAAAATACAATATATACATTAAAATTAAAATAAATATATATATAAATACATATATATTAAAAAAAAAATAAAATACAATATATATAAACAATAATATAAAACATAAAATATAAATACAATATATATATAAAAACAATATAATTATATATATATATATATATTATTATATTAATATATTTAATAATTTATATTTTTATATATATAATTTATAAATTTATATATATATTTATATAAATTAATAATATGTATATTAAAATAAAAAAAATAATATAAATTAATAAGTAAATAATATAAATATATATAAAAATATAAATAAATATATATAAAAATATTATATGAATAATATAATAAATATATAGCTATATATATAAAAAAAATAGATATATATATAAAATAAATATATAATAATATAAAAATTATATATAAATATATATAAATAAATATATATGTCAATAATATAATATTTTAAATTATAATAATAAAAATATAATATATCATTAAAATATATATATAATATAAAAATATATATATAAATATATATAATATAAATATATATACATATAAAAAATATAATTTTAAATAAATATATAAATATATTATAAAAATTATTAACAATAAATATATATATATAAATAATAAATAAAAATATATAAATAATTATAATATTATAATATTAATTATATTATATATAAATATATATATATATATATATATAAAAATTTTTAATATATATATATATATAAAATATAAAATTATTATATATATATAAAAAATATATTTTATATATAAAATTTTATATAATATTATATTATATTATTATATATAAAAATATTATATAATAAAAATATATAATTTTAAAATTTTATAAAAAGATATATAAAAAATATATATTAAATAATATAAATTTATATAATTATATATAATATATATATAAAATATATATATATTTAAAATAATAATTATTATATATATATATAACATAAAAATATATATATATAATAAATATATATAAAAAAAAAATTTTTATTTTAAATATTATTTAATTATATTTATATTTGATAGATTATTTAAATGTAATATTAAACTTTTTAATTTTTATATATTTTTGTATATTTTTTAATATATAATTTTTATTTTATAATTTTTGTAATTTTATTTAATATATATTTATTTTATTTTATATTTGTATGTGATTATATAGATTTAGTATGGATTATATATGTATTATATGTATGGTATTTATATGTATTATATGTATGGTATTTTATATATTTATATATATGTATGTGTATTTTATATTAAATATATATATATAAATATATGTATGGTATTAATATATATATATGTTGTGTATTATATATTAAGTATTATATAATTAAAATAACTTCATATATATATATTAAAGTAAATTTTAAAAATTATATATATTATTTATTATATATATAATAAATATATTAATTTTATAAATTAATATATATATATTAAAAATATAATATGTTAATATTATATAATTTAAAAATTTAATATGTATAAATTTTATAATATAATATAATAAACCCAAAACATATACATTGTTTTCAAAAATATATAAATACAATACATATAATATGTTAAAAATATAAATAAAATAAATAAAAAATATAATAAAAAATATTAATTTTTTGTATAATTTTTTAAAAATATAATATATATAAATAATATAATATGTATTATTTTTGGTTTTAAATTTTTTATATAAATAAAAATATAATATATAATAAAATATTTTGTATATAAGGAAATAAATACATATATTTTAATATTATTTTAATAATAAATAATATAAAATATTATAATTATATATATAATAAAATCAAAAAATATTTTAAATAAAAAATATATATATATATGTTAAAAAAAAATTAAACTATTATAAAAACTATATATATTTAAATAAAACCCATATAATATATAAAAATATTATAAAATGTATTAATTAAAATCTTTATAAATAAATATAAAATATTATAAATAAAATATTCTAGTATTATTATACCTATATAATTGTATTTAATATTACATATTTTATAAAATTTATTTAATATTTTAAAAATAATATATATAATATTTAAAGTCATACCTATTAATAGATAAATTAAAACCTAATACATTGATAAATTCATACCTATATAATATTTAAATTTCAAAAAACTACTAAAAAAAACAATGATACATTTCAAAACCCTTTAAAAAGTTTAAAACCCAACTAAAATATTCTTACCAAACAAAAAGTTAAATTACTAATTTATGTTACCCTTTTTTTACTTTTTAAAATATTTAAAAAGTATTACCTTTCTACATATGTTAACTCAACAATTAAAACATTAAAGTAAATTGGGTTTTAAATATATACCTAATGGGGTTTTTAAAAAACCAAACATTATGGTTACTGTTTTTTATACCTTTATTACATTTTTATTTACCTATAAAACATTTGTTTTAAGGGAACATTTTAATAAAACTACTTAATACTAATAACATTTTTAACATTACCAACTAATCTGTAAAACCAAGGCTGTAAATCCCTGAACAAATGTGAGGAATTTTTCTATTAAGCACCAAAATTACTGTTAAAAAGTTTAAAAGGGCACAGATATTTTGCCTTGCATAAGGGGTACACCCCCTTAAAAAAGAAAAAAAAAAAGAAAAATTAGCCCCAAAAAATGTCTTTTTAAAAACACAAAATTATTCATCTTCTTACATACCTTTCACATTTTTATTATATATTTTTTTTATAAAATTAAAAGACCCAAAACATTAAATTTAAAGGTTTTTTCATTTTTGGGGAAGGGCTATTACAAATGAACTGTAAAACTTCAAACAAAAGGGTTAAATGAATTAAAAACATAAAGAGGGGTTGGGGTTTCTTCAAAATTAGACAAGGGAAAAAATTTTAAAAATTAAAAATGATTTTAAATTTTAAAGGCATTAGATGCCCAAAATTTGTTCATATGGTTAACCCCTTTTGGAAAAAAGAAAAAGGAAGGAAAAAAAATGAAATTCCCCCCAATTCTTTAAAAAACATCAATTCCCTAATTTTTCCTCTTTAGTTTTACTTTTTTCAGTTTTTAAAAATTTTTTTACAAAATTAATTCCCTTAATTTAACTAATTTCAGTTTTTTATAAAAACCCCAAATTCGGAGAAAGGATTTTAAAAAGGAAAAAAGAAATAAAAATATACCCTTTTTATTTAAAAAAAACCCTTTTTAAAAACCCCAAATTTTTAAAAATTTTAGACCCTTTTTTTGTTTTTTAAAAAATTTGTTTTAAAAGGGTTTTTTTATGGGTTTTCCCTTTTATTTTTTTTTTTTTTTTTTTTTTTTTTTTAAAAAAAAAAAAAAAAAAAAAAAAAAAAAAAAAAAAAAAAACTTTTTGATAAAAAGATAAATGAAACGGGAATAATATTTGTTACCTTAGATGGGACTGGATCTCTGCTTCTCTGCGTACTTGGTAGATGATTCCTGCCTTCATTAGCACTGACTTAAATAGCACCTGCACAAATGATAAGTAGAAGGCTGTGTAATAATGATAGAATACACATACAATTATATGCAAACATGGGCATTTAATTACTACTGAATAACCATTGAAAGAGACTGCCCACCATACTGCAACATCCCACAGATTAGTAAGAATGTTCCTCTATGAAAATGTCCCCTACATCCACTTCAACATGGGCTTCTTTTTTTTTTTTTTTTGATAAAAAGATGAAATTAAAATATTGGCCTTACTAGCTATATTCATTCAGTCCATGGTCTACTGGAATTCATGTGCCCACAAATAATCATTTTTTTTTTAAAGCTAAACATTAATGTAATTCAATTATCTAACTAGCAATAATTCATTAATCACACGCACACACACGTACATGTACACGAACAACCACACACATGCGTGTACACGTACACGCAATTACACACACACACACACACACACATGCGCGTACACACACATACACAACACGTACACGTACACACACATACACGTACACGTACACGTACACACACACACACGCACACACACACACACACACACGCACACGCACACACATATACACGTACACGCATGTACATGTAGACACGCACACATGTACACATACACGTACATGCACACACAGTTTGCAATGTACTAGTCTCATACCAGTCTTCCAAGCAATCCAATATTATAATCATTATCTGCATATATTCTAGAAGAAAAAAACTACTAACCTTCAAAGCCAACACAGTATGTGTCTTTTTCTCTCTTGCTAGATACACATTGCCAAACTTGCCTTTGCCCAGAGGACGGCCAATTTCAAAATCATCTAACACCCATGGTCTCCTGAAAAAGAAAAAATAAAAAGTTATGCTGCTATGGAATCAAACAGGGAGACTTTTACAGGCATTAAAGCAGAAAAAATTGGAGGTAAGAACTTGTTTGCCTACTGTATGTAACACAAATGGAGTAAAATTACTCAATGAAACAGAAAACATCCTGGTACATTCACTAGAATGTCTATATAGACATATTTTCTGAAATACATTAGGTCAAGTGAAGAAAAAAGAAATGTTCTAATTTACTATGTTATATTACTATTACTTTTTTAGCTATACAAGCCAACACCTGCTCTTTTATTACATTTCAGGAAAATGGTTTTATGAATACCTAATTTCAGCAAATTGGAAGGAAGATTTTTTCTAATTCAAGTAGCATTTAATCTTCACTGACATATTAGTTTTTACAAAAAAGGAAGTGATTTACTTAACTCCCCCCCTTCCTTCACCTTCCACTCATGCACAAACTTGCTATCAACTTTTAAGGGGCAAATATACTTGACAGTGCAAGATTTTCCCTATTACCTGCTAAAATGAGAAAGCTTGGTTAAAAAACTATTCTTCATTCAAGTATATGACAATATAGACCACAAGAGCATAAATAATAATTTGTGCACAAGAGGGTTAATAACCATAAACAACTAAATTTCATGGTAGATTTTCTGCAAGCAGAATTTGCTTCTAAACTGACGAAAGTTATAGGGATAAAAGGTTCAGGGTTGGTGGTGGTCACAGAAACTACTATGCTTCTTTGATCAGGCAAAAAGGAGAAGAATTCAACATACTTATTTGATTTTTTTTCCGATTCATCAGGACCCCATTCATCTATCTTTTCATCTGTTTCCTGTGTCTGTTGTGTCTCTTGCTCCTTGGCAGTATTTTCTTTGGTAGCAGAATCATCTGTCTTTTTAGTTTGCTTTTCACCATCTGTCTCTGCAGGTAGAGTTTTTGGTTGGCTATCTGGTTGATCAGAGGACGACTTTGTTTCATTTTGTTCTTTGGTTTCACTGACTGTTGCAGATTCCTGTGAGCAAACTGGTACTGTAGGTTTCTGTTGCTGCCTGGCTACTATTGAAGGTGGACCATCGTCCACAGGTTTGTCTACGGTGTTTGTTGAAACAGGCTTCGTAGCTACAGGCTCCTTGGCTACTGATGTTAGTCCTTGCTTTGTTGCTGCAGTAGACTTGTTAATTTGTGATGAAGGCATGTTTCTTTCTGATGCATATCCCGTCTTATGATTTGCTTGACCTAAAAATAATATAGTATGATCAATCTTGTCCAAAAACTATATCAAATTTATATAGATTTTTTTTCTTCTTCCTTTTTTATGAAGTTTCCCATTCAAATACAACTGAATAGGGGCTCAAAGGTTAGAAAATTTCCTGGTTAATCTTTAAAACTCTTCAGCCATTTTACTCTATTTATGATTACATAATGCATTACATGTAACCAAGAAGGAAGGAAGGAAGGAAGGTAGGAAGAAAGAAAAGAAAGAAAGAAAAAGGAAAAAATTCCTCAAGTATAAAAAGTGTTTCAGATTTGGAGGAAAATATTCCATTACTAATATCATTTTCAAAATATTACCTGACTTCAGCTGAGTGTTTCCCCTATGGTCTCCTCCCTGCTTGTGGAGAGGATTTACATTTCTTATGGATGAACCCACAGCTTTAGTGCCCATCTGTGGTCTTGGAGCCTTCTTGTCTATGCCTGGTCGAGTATTACTTGCCACTCGGCTTAGAGTGGGCTTGTTTACTGCAATGCGAAAAAGCTACATAACTTGATTGCTAAACTAAATAAAAAATGAAAAAATAAGTTTTCAAAAAAAAAAAAAAAAAAAAAAAACTAATTGACAAATAGTTTTCTTTTTCTTTCTACTTTGCAACATTTTATGCAATATCAATAATACTAATAACAATAGTACTAAGAACACATACTAATAATTACAATAATAAAAATAGTAATCTTAATAATAATAATAATAATAATAATATTTCTTAATCAACAATAAAAAACAAAAGTTCATGTGTCTTATCAAAATACTATTTATTTACAGAAAATCTGAAATGAGTTTGATTTACTTGGAGCTAATGGGGTATAACTTCATTTTATATGAACTATATCCAGGTTTACATATATCAACAAAACCATGGAGCATTTTTTAAATAAATGGTGAAACATTAATGAAAACTCCAATTTCCTTAATATCATGCACTTCTCATTTAATGCCATAGAAACATTCCACGATCTATGGGGGAATTTCAGAAAACTCTATAAATGACTAAAGTTATTAAATGACCATTCACATCTGTGAATAAAGCTAAAATTGCGAAGCATTACAGACATTATGTGATTTAACATATTAATTTCAATGAAAACCAAGGTCTTAATTTCGAACATTTTTCATCCAGCCTTAAATATATCCACCACTCAAGTAATTACACTAATGTTAGTTGACATTTGGTTTTTTGATATTGTAATCAAAAGGTGCCCACAATTAATTTTGCTGAATAAATTTTGTTATGGACTTGTCATAGGGGCAACCATAATTGAGGTTAGAAAATCCATTTTTAAAAGAATGGTTTTACTTAAAATTAATATAAGATCATTGTCCACACATTTCAAAAGGCATGAGAACATCAGGGGTGCATGACAGAATACTGAACTTGGTTTTCTCTTTATGGCTCTTCTTCCCATGCCTAGCACTCGAAACTGAGGACATGTTTGGCAATATGGCAAAATCAATATCATGGTACATCATGGCAGTCTAGCTCAGGCTCCTCTGCCCAGCAGACTAGGAAAGAGAGCAAATAGGAGTGGATGAAATTGAGGTCAGGGATAACACCATGTGTGCCCAGCTCACCAAACCTTGTGTCTCTCATGCCCGCTCCTCTTCATCACTGTCCTCATGAACTATCATCCATTCCTGCATTTACTGGAGCCGAGATTTGGGCTAGATGTCAGCAAGTTACAATAAAATTGCACAAAATATAAATAGGAATACATTACTAGTGTTTGAAAATGCTCAAAAATAGTACATGAATCAGGCAACACCTCCAAACAGTAGTAGCAAAATAAGAAAATTGAATCTGCTTTTGTAAAAATTAGTGCTAGGAAACTGATTGTCAACCTGAACTCTATAAGCATTTCTCAGAAACACCCAAACACTACACACACAAATCTCAGTCAGATAGTGAACCTGCAGATGATAAAGCACTGCTCTTTGGGCATGTTGATTCTGTTTTGGTGATGCACTAAGCGAGGATAGTTGAATGTGATGGTGCAGTCTCATTGTATGATACTACTTGGCTACTGCTGTTAGTGGAAATGTCTAAGCCATGGTGCTTTGTTTCATGTGCATGAACTGAACTCTTTTCATTACCTTTACTATTTATTAATCTATTTTCTCTTTTAATACAGCTTAGAATCAATATAAATAGGGTATGAATGGAAACAGCAAATGAGGATAACATGAGGTTACTGGCTATGTTTTTCACCCAATTGCACTAGGTGCATGCACTGCTCATCATTCTTCCTTTTTTATATTCATAAGAGCTTATTAAACCAAGGAATTAATTATTAGGCCTAACTGACCTTACCTGTTTACCTCACCCCCTAATTTTTAAAAAATGCCTTTATCATCATCATAATGTTATTAACCAATGACAATAGTAATAAAGATAATTTCTATTTGTTTTTTACAAAAATTCAAGTAATGGGGTACGCTGGTGAAATCAGAAAATCTTGGTAACCAATTCCTTGGTGACAAAGTACTTCTCTATACATGTGTAAACAAAATTAATAGGGAATCTATACATGCACACTCAGTATCAGTGAGTTAAAGGTCAACTCATGACTGATTAGTGTCATCATTTAGTAGCTTACAAGACACCTGGGGACCCATCCGAGGCATAATAACTGCAGTTGGGTTGTTAGCTGGTATAGGGTTCAACAACTTTCTAGAGGAGACCGGCTTGTGTGTTACAGATTTTGCTGTAAACAGAAAACTTCATCTTAGCCTCAAGAATAAGAAAACATTTAATGCTATATTCTATATCAAACAAGACACTAATGAGAAATAATCAAACATCTTCATGTTTGAATTTTCATGAAATGAGCTCTATCAGTTTGCCCTAAAATACATTTTTTCTCTCAAATAATTGTAATTTAAACTCAGCACAAGAGGTACAGCAATTTCTTTCTAGAAATCAAGGAAGAACTTTAGTTTTATAGCCATATGGTACAAGGTAAATGTAAAGAACGCAAAATTATAGATACTTTTAATGTATGGCATTTCCTTTACAAGTTCTTGATAATAAAGTTATAATATACAAATATATACAGTTAAGTCATTCCAAGATTTGCATCTTTAAACAAATCAACATTTGAATTCTGCAGGAGTATGGAAAGTAGAGAAACAGAAAAAGAATCACTACCAAAAACAATAGAATTATTAGCTTCCAAGAGACTTGTTCAGTTTAAAAGCTCTACTTACTGGCTGATTTAGATGGCCCACAAGAATGGCTGGACACTGTGTGGGTGAGGGGCTTGTGGAGCCCTCGACCAACCCTGGTCATGTTCTCCTTCTCTTCTCCCTCCATCATCATCTGAAGTAGCAAAGGCATATATTTAAATTACTATATAATAGAATGTTGTGCATAAGAGATTTTGAAATCGCTCTGATAAGGTAAACACCAAATGGCAACACAAGAATCCTTGTGTTTGCAGTTCAGTCTCAAGTACTACAATGAATATGTAACTCATTATTTCAATATGTCAACACATGGTTAAAGTATACAGAAGGACCACACCAACTAAAGAAATGATGGCAATTTTTAGTTTCACACAGCTATCCAGTCTTGCAATTATTATTCCTTCTTTCAATTTTCAGTGCTGTAATATGTGACTATTGTTATTTTTAATCAAAAATGATGTAAATGAAAGTAGTGGGGTAATTCTTTACATTAAGAATGCACTCACCACACTACACCACTCAGGAGCACCAAGTGCACTGTTAGTGTTACCGAGAGAGACGCACAGAGACAGACAGAAATGGACACCTTATAAACCACAAGACATGGATTTGTAAACAACACAGGTAAAGCTGCTGCTGCCTCACATTTACCACAAAAAGATGAAAATATATGCTGCATATCCCACTCAGAGACTAAGTCTACAATACTCATGCAGCCAGATTTCTTAAGGTCAAGGATAAGTCCGATATGCGAAGCTTAGCCTTGCCCGGGCTATGCCCATGAAGGGGAGCCCGGCCTGTGTCGACTAATGCGGAATCGCTCACGTGTGTCAGCTGGTACTGACTCGGATGAACCAAGTCCTTACCTGCCGTGGTGCCCAGCCACAGCAGTAACCTCCAGGCGACAGTTGCAACTTCTTGCACCTTGGCGGGGCGCGAACTGCCAACCCCTCGGATGAGAGGCTGACATGTTACCACTGTACTAGCCCGGGGGCTTCTTAAGGTCACATTTTCTATAATTTCTGCTCACCACACCTTGTCTGTACCCTCCGCACTGAAGGAATGTCAAATATTATCTACACCAAAATTATTGGCACAAAGTGCTAATAAAGGTGGTGGTAAGGGGGACTTGTCCACCCATGTCAAGGGAATAAATAGAAGGTAGGAAAGGTTACATATGATACCCAAATCTGGTTTTAGTATGTCATCTCTAAAGTGTGTCCTTCTCATTAACATAAACCAAGTGAACTTTGGCTATGAGCGGTGCTTTCTGCAATCCACCTTTATTTGTAGCATTATCGCTTGTGTCTACAAATTATTTTTTGTACCAACAACAGCAACTTTTAGTTCTTACCCCTTTGAGATTAAGTTCCTCTTACTCTAACTATTCCAGGGAATTCTACAAATCTTGTCATATTAACTAAAACCTTTCTAACCAGGGAGCTTTGCCCAGACCCCCATCTGACTGTTGGATTCACTATTGGGAGCTCTGCAGCTGAACCCTCACTCGATCGCCATGGACTTCCTCTCTGTACAGCAGTATTGTGACCTCTTTTTGGTTAATTTTTTTATTATGACAATTGGGTCTTCCCTGACAATATTTATATCATCAGATTTGTTCTCGTGTGATGAGAATCTGATGCTCCTTTCCATCACATTCTCCTGCTGCCAACCTTGATGTGATTCGGTTAGCCCCTGCCATCTTTGAAAGTCTACAGACTGACACGCCAACTTTTGAAAAACTACAGGAATCAAACCCATTGTTCAGTAAAAAAAATCATCGGGATTTCACGAAATCCAGATCCTCCATGATAATCACATCATTGCGTCCTAACCAAAAAAACAAACAATAACACTGTGGGATTTACACACTACGATCTATATATTCCCTAGCCAGGGATTGGACCCCGTGGTAACATATATGCCTAGCCAGGGAGATATCCCCTGGACCCCATGGCTTTAAGGAATATGATCTATATATTCCCTAGCCAGGGGCTCTGCTCCATTGACCCAAAAAGTTTTCCCTATTTATTTAATATCTGAGTTTTTGCCTATACTGATTATTTCATGCATTGTGTGTAATTTTGTTTTTTGAATCTTATAGTAACACTAAATTTTCCTGTGAATGTTTAATAATTATATGTGTGTTGCACAACTTTCTATTATTAACTTGCGAAGGTAGTACTAATACTCCATAGATGAAAGTGCTTTATTTAAAACCTTCTGTCCATTATGGGCAAATTTTACCTTGTACTTTATGGTTGTGAGAAAAACTACACCAAACAATCCTGTTGTACTTTTTACCCAATCTAGAACACAGTATTAAGAGATAACTGGTTTTCAAAATATTACAATTCGAAGTCGAAGAAGGTTACCTTTGCTTCTATACACACTATTAACAAAGCCTTCCTACAAAATAGCTTACAGAATTATAGCGTTTCCATTACATTTGATAAAGGAATTTCCAAACCTCGAGAATGAAAGAAAGATTTAAATTGGGGATTTAAAAGCTGGCCCCCTCTCCCAACATGGTGAGGTCATACCTGGGCATTTATCCCGTTATTTCTCCAGCGCTCGCAAATCCTTCCACTTCTTCTAACTCTCCATAACCCCAAAACAATTTCCTACCTTTGCGATAAAACCAATATACAAAAACTCACGTCTGTGGCCGTTCAATTTAGATTTTTGTGAAAGTAAGTACACGGATGTTGTTTCCTCGCCGGTTTAAACTTCTGTTCTGTTGACGTTTTGGAGGATCTCGTCGGTGATTGGCTCAGAGACGGTAGTAGTCTTTGGATGGGTTGGAGAGACCTCATGCGATTGGCTGATTCTCTAGCGCTGGGATAAGAGGTCTTGTCTGATTGGTTGCTTTGCGGGTGAAAGGAATCCTTTGAGTGGTTGAAAGTCTCGTATAGAAAATTATTTGATTGGTTTGTCAGGAGTTGTAACGTGTGATGTGACTGGCCGCACAAAGTGCAAAACTGTTTTAAAGTTCTGTTATTCATGATCATTTATCATAAATGACACAAATATTTCGTTTAAAGCCTGGCAGTATTTTGCTGTTATCATTATTTTTTTCTTTCAAATTCAGTATTAATCTGCTGTTGGCCTGGCTCTCAATACAGTTATTGATATCATCATTATAACTTTACCTTTGCTTTATAATATTGGTAATGTTACCAGGCAATCTTATTATCTCTATTCTCATTCTTTTTGTAAATATTATCAATATAACCATAGCTCATATTTTCATCAAAATCGCTGTTATAATTATTATTATTATTATCATTATTATTATCATTATATTATTATTATTAATATAATTATTAATATTATTATTATTATTACTATATTATTATTATTATTATTATTTATTATGTTATTAATTATTTATATTATTATATATTATTAATTATTTATTATTATAATATATACTATATAATGAAACAATAATAATGATAAATATAACAATAATATAATAATGATAAAATATAATGATATATAATAATAATAATAATAATAATAATAATAATATATAATAATAATAATAATAAATAATAATAATAATAATATTATTATATTATTATATTATTTAATTATATATACAATAATAATAATTAATATATATTATTATATAATAATATACATATATATATAATATAATTTTTATTATTATTATTATATATTATATATTATATAATAAAATTATATCATATATATATATCTATTATATATTATATATTATTATATTATTATTATTCATTATTATTATCATTATTATTATTATCATTATTATTTTTCTATTATTATTATTATTGTTATTATTATTATCATTATTATTGTTGTTGTTATTATCATTATATTATTATTATTATTATTATTAATTATTATTATTATTATTATTATTATTATTATTATTATTATTATTATTATTATATTATTATCATTATTATCACTATTACTTTTGTTATTATTATCATATATATATATATATATATATATATATATATATATATATATATATATATATATATATATATATGTGTGTGTGTGTGTGTGTGTGTGTGTGTGTGTGTGTGTGTGTGTGTGTGTGTGTGTGTGTGTGTGTGTGTGTGTGTGTGTGTGTGTGTGTGTGTGTGTGTGTGTGTGTGTGTGTATGTACACACACACACACACACACACACACACACACACACACACACACACATGAAAAGTATTTTTTTAGAATATTTTTCATGTTTGTTATATTTAGCATTACTACTATCTTGCCATATTAACCAAAAAAAAACTTTTCACGAAAAGATAAAGATGCTTTCCCTTTGTTCGAACTAGTTTGCATCCATATTTCGAATAAATAAAACCTGAAATGAAATTAGCCAGATTATAATATTCATAAATAATGAAATGTCGAAAGGGGAAAGAAACGCAAAAAATTATATGCAGAGACAAAAAATTATTTCAAGTGTAGAAAACGATGAACTATATGATATACACGCAATCGGACACAGCCAGGTCTCCAAAACATGGCGTCCGAGTTCGGGCGAATAGTGTGGGAAGGAAGACCAAAAGACACGAATAATGGCCATGAAGAGCTTCTGGTATTTGGATATTCGTGCAAATTGTTTCGTGACAATGAGAAGGCGCAATATGTGGATAAAGGCGAACATTTGATTCCCTGGATGGGCGATAGCAGTCTCATGGTTGACAGGTCTGTATGCGGAGTGACCTGTTTTGGAAAATGTTTTATTTTGAGATTTTCAGATTTGTGTGATAATTCTTCGCCTTTTGTTGAGCGGGTTTTATGTATGAATGTGAAATGTTGCCGGGATTTCTCTACAGGTTTACTAGTTACTGGTGGTTTACGGGATGAACGGCGATATTGAAATGAATGTTCTGGTTTCCTTGACTGGGGGAGTGTGTAGATGAGTACTAGATGTATAGGAAGGGACTTGGTGAAGGTAGATACAAACCAGATGATGTTCTAGAATCTTTTTGTGTTGTAAAATCCATCAAATTAGGAAGAGATGGATTCTCCCTCCCTACCCCCCCAGCCTGGTCTTCAAAATCTTCACCTTGTAAGTTCCGGCAGGATAGAGCCCAGGCAAATCTTGTACAAGTCTTACATTGACCAATAAGTTTGCATTGGCCAGCCTTCGAGTCTTTGAAATCCTAGTCATCACTTGGTGGGAATTATGATCACTATCTGCCACTCCTTTTAATTTTTGATATGATATTTTGCATGTAATAGGCAAAACAACACCTTATGCTTAGCTTAGCCATGTGGAACTGATTTGAATTTCAACTGACTTCCCTTGGGTCCAGTTTCTATTGTCACATGTTTATCTGTTACAAATCTTATCAGCTCTAATAGACTGGTCACTAGTGTCTATTGTCTTACTGCTGCCTATTGCAATTCCCATTGGCTCATTTAATTTCCCCTGCGTACGTCATCTGCTTCATACGATTGTTTCATCTCCTCCTTGATTTCATGTCATTTTTTTCTTATCACTGGAGGAGCACATCACGAAGCGCCTGGAATTTTTGAGTTTTAGGAAAATTTACCAAGCATAATAACCGGGATTGCAGTAAAAAAGAGTGTATGGAGGGGATACCTTGACAAAAACTAAGCCACTTTTCATCTATGGTAAAAGGTGCACAAAATAAAAATAAAGGAGATACAGGACTGAGGAGAGAAAAGATCAACCCATCATTTTCGAAGTCCCTATCCATGTTTACCTTGCGAGGACCAAAACAAATGTTACACATAACTCATTACTGCAATCTGCCAACAACAGCAGCAGGAGCAATATATGGGGTATTTTCCAGAGGCTGATGAAGATACTTTTGTGCCACCGCCAGACTTGAACGTTCCACCTGGGATGATGTATTACAACACGCTAAGGAGACGGATTATTTTGTAATTATCAGGCTTATTTTTCTGGCTAGGCGTATATATTACTACAGGGGTCCAGGAGGCGTAGCCACCTGGCTAGGCATATATATTACCACTGGGGTCCATTTCTAATAATTCACAAATTTTAAACATGTACTTGTATTAGAAAAAAAAAAAAATAAATCCAGTGTTAGATAAAGATCCTAGAAACAATATTATTTTAGTTTTTCTGTGAACACCAATGTATGTATAATTTGGATACTAATTATCTGGTTACTTTATTCTTTGCTTAGATATGACGTGCGTGGAGCTCTCTATGACCTCAAGGAGGCTGAGTCAGGAGGAGGAGGAGATCGATGGGAAGGACTGACTGAAGAGGAGCGGGCAGAGGAAGAGAAGTGTGATCAAGAGAGATACCTTGCTCTATACCATGATGAGTTCCAATACCAAGAGTATCAAGGTAAGTGCAGTCTTATAAGATATAGAATTTTTTTTTATATAGGTAATGTGACTTGTTATGTCTTAATAAAATGTGGCTTAGGGCTGGGTGATGAGAATATGCTTTTATGGAAAAATTTGGCTGTGGGCTGGGATGAAAGGAATGACTAACCATGGGTGCTCAAAGGTCTTTGAGGAACATTATAAAAGGGTTCATTCATTATTTCCACCAGTAAACAAGGGTGGAATGTACCTTCAGTAAGCCATGGATGGAAGGACACGCTTCAGGAAGGATACTTTTTTCATGTTCAGGATCCTTTTCCTGCCCACCTTTACTGATAGTGCAAAATTGAATAAATCAGTATTAAAAAGATACACCAATAACAATATGTTACTCTTATTGCATGGAGTTGTAGACTACCTAGAGAGATGATATGGAGTCTGTGCAGGGAAAACAATCTATTACCATCTTGATATACTATATCAGCTGACAGAATATAGACCATTGGAAATGGGGAAAAAAAGTCTACATACCTACTAAACTCTCTCTCTATAGGTGAAAAACCCTATGTAAATTAGTTACATAATCATAGAGAAGGGGGATAGGAAGTGAGCAAAATTCTCATTAGGATCATAAAAAAAAAGGCAAAATGTATAGCTATGAGCAAAATTCTCATTAGGATCATGAAAAGCAAAAAAAAAAAAAAAAAGAAAGGCAATGAGCTGTTATACAAAATGTATAGCTATGAACTATACTCCCTTTCTGAGGAGTTACTGCTGTTTGTTGCTTTACACAGTTACATTCCCAGATAATAATTGCCTTTAGAATATAAACCAGTGCTCTTATTTGATTATTATATGTTGCTATATTTATACTGTACAACAGTGTGGTAGGAAGGGTGGATTTTTCTCCATAATTTTGTAGAAAAATGCAGGAGTGTTGCCACAGTTACATATTTTTTTCTCTCTTACCAGATATATGCTTGTATAAAGTCATAATCATATAAGGGAAAAATATAATTTACCTTTTTGTTCACACACGTAAATTCTTTTTCCTCAGGATGATTTTAAGGTCACTATTTTGAAATTGTTTTTCAGATGAGGAAGCCAAACGGCTGATGAGTGAACTGGGATCTGATACCTATACCTACAGCCAGGTGGGTTTCAGCTATGATGGGCAGGCAGTTCTTGAGGGAGGTGTTGCCTTGACTGAAGAACAAATACTGGAACAACAGGGAGCATTACAGCAGCAGGCTGAACTTCAGCAGCAGCAACAACAGCAGCAGGAGCAATATATGGGGTATTTTCCAGAGGCTGATGAAGATACTTTTGTGCCACCGCCAGACTTGAACGTTCCACCTGGGATGATTGTGGTGGGTATTGGCCTTATCTTGCTTTAGGAGAATATGCAGTTAGTGTTGTGCATTAATGCTCTTAGAATCAGATGACTTGCTGTGTAGAGGTCAAAATTAGCCCACGTAATGCTTGTATATTTTTTGAATTACATATCTGCATTTCTTACTTAGTTTTGTCTTATGGAAAACTTTCCTTTTTTAGCCTGAGACTGTGAAGCAAAATAAGATCATAGTGAAAACATCCAAGTTCATTGTGACACAAGGTGGACAGATGGAGATTGTAATCAAGACAAAGCAAGCTGGAAACCCAATGTTTAGTTTTCTCTCCTTTGACAATCCATTAAATGCCTACTACAAGCATATGGTATCCATGATAAAAAGTGGCAGGTAAGCAGAGATTTTATAAAATAATTCTTTTTTTTTTTTTTTTTTTTTTTTTTTTTTTTTTTTTAATCTAAATGAGATTATTTTGCTGTTTGCATGATTATATGAAATATATTTTTAGTGTAGAAAAGCAAAGTAATTGGAAAGGTTCAGAACCATGTATTATAGAGCAAGTAAATGTGGTTGCATTAAATACATTCCTTCACATAATGAAAAACAGAAATTCAATGCCAGCTCTGTAAAATTCCTCAGGTATCGGCCAAGTGAGGAAGCTGAGTCTGGAAGAAATAGGAAAGAGAGTGAGGGAAGTGAAGGGCAGTACCTGCATCCAAGCCTCTCAGCTGGCATAAAGCCTGATCTTGCACCTGGAACACCCACTGCCATTCACAAGCCAACAGCTGATTGTGCATATTCAAAACTGATACACAAGATCAAAGAAAAACAGAAAGGCACTGTAGTAGTAGAGGGTAAAGACTCACCAGCACCAGTACTGGTTGCTTCATCAACGCCAGTATCTGCAGCCTCGACAGAGGTTGGAGATCCACTGAAGAAAAAAAAATTACAGACAGACATCACACCAGTAGGGTCTCCCAAGATCACTAGCTTGGTTGACTATCCGTCATTCAGTCAGACAGCAGAACATAATTCAGATGATGATGACAATGATTCGGAGATGGATGAAAATGAACGTTGCCTAAGTAAAGAGATGGACTGTCGAGACACAGAGTATAGTAGCATTAAATGGCCCCCACCAGAAGTGCAAATGGTCATTGACAAGATGGCCAGCTACATCATCAAGAATGGTGCTGATTTTGAAGCCATGGTCAGAAGTCGAGGTATATGATTTTACGTTTTTTCCTTGTGTAAAGTATGTGATTTTGCTTTTTTCTATATTGGTCAAAACTAAAAGTTGTGATATTGATATATGGTTAAGGTAGCATAAAAAATTAACATATATTAATAGATATCAAAGAAATGTCTGGGATATATTGTATATTTTCATCCAGTAAGCAGTCCGTGCCAAAAATACTGGTACTCTTTCTATCTTCCATAGTAGGTAATACATATATGCACACATAAGAGAGAGGCATACAGATAATGAGACAGACAGAGGATTGATGAATTAGTAGAGATTCTTGAACAAACAGAAATGTAGTAACAGTTGGACAAATATTCAGTATTTGTTATTAGTAGTTTCATCATCAGATGTCCATTTCACATAAAACTCCTAAACTCAAGAAGTTGTTGAGAACTTGAAAAAGATGTCTTGAATTTTTTGGTAAAACTCCTTTGCCAGGCATGACCAAGAAACTTTGTATAATTCTTAAAATACATATGTATGATCCCCATTTGCAAGAACATAGATTTTATGTAATTACAATATGTTTTTTGTTAATATTTATTGTGTTTTGATATGGTTGCCTTTGACCTTATAGTATATCTTATTTTGTCTTTGCATAGATGACCCCCGGTTTGATTTTATGAAGAAGGACCATGAGTACTATTCCTATTACCGGTGTAAGATTCGACTCTATAATGAAGTGTATGGAGATATATTCAAGGAAGGTGGAGAGGTGAGGCAGCAGATTGAAGTACTGATTTATTTTGCTTTTTTCATATGATGATTTGTTATTATACAGTGACTTTAGAGAGGGAATCATATTATATTTATTTATAAAACTGCTGAATGTTGTAATATGTATAGTTAAGCAATTAGAGATAGAAGAAATATGAGTGTATAGAAAAGTAACATATTGCATTAAACCTCATCTTTGTGTATTTTCAGGACAAGAGCAGATCAGGTAGTAGTGAAGGAGGAGCAGGGAGCAGCACCAGCAAGAAGGACAAGCGAGGGAACAATAAACAACCCTCGACCATCAGCTTTTCAATCAAGTCCCGGGAACAGGAGGTCAACCTGGATCGGCACTCTACCTTCCCTGTGGAATCCTCTTCCACAGATGATGAGGACATGGAGGAGGAAGAGAGAGAAAGAAGACGGTTGGAGAGGGAAGAAAGGAGGAGGAAGAGAAAACTGAAGGAAAAAGAAGGAAAGGGAGAGGAGGGAGAGAGAAGAAAGAGAGAGAAGAGAAAAAGAGGAGAAGGAGAGGTTGATGGAGAAACCCGATGAGTCAACTGATGCATCAGATGATAATGAAGATGTTTATGACATCTTCAAGTATGGTAATTATTATCAAAGTTTGATTATACTTGGTAAGATTGGCTTGTATATCAGTCAGTGCTCTCAAACAAATGCAACTTTTCTTTTAACTGTGATATATAAATTCTGTCATTTTGATATTTCATTTTGGTTGTAAGTTGAATTTCAGTTGAATGTGTTCTAAGCATTGATGAATATGAAAGCTCAAATGGTTCACATAAAAGGATGGAATATTGCAATCTCAGAAATTTAATATTCAATTGTTCTGATATGATTTCATGAAGTGTAAATAACTTTTTACTGTGAAAAGTAAAATATCAAATTATTATTTTTTTCTAATCATTATTATTTTATGATTTTATTTATTTTACTGTTGTTATTACATTAAGTTATTATATAATTGCTAGAATAGTATAATTGCTATAATTTTTAATAGAACATTTGATGATTAAACATAATTTTTGAGTGTTTCCAGTCTTTCACATGAGTTATATGTTATGTATATTGATCACTTTCTCCCAACTTTCCTTGCAGCACAAGAAATGGGCAAGAGCACTGATGCAGAAGAACCACAAAAGCCAAACAAAATCAGTGTTGAGTCCGAGAAGAAAGACTCTGACTCTTTGTCTGCCACCAATGTGGTGCTTGAGGATACCTACCCCTTCTGCCAACCTGAGAGAAAGCAACAGGAAAGGAGAAAAAAAGCAGCCATGTTCCTGTCTCGGCTCAAGAAAGGTGGTGGAGAGGAGGAAGCTGTCAGTCAGCCAGCATATGGTGAGTGTGGATTTGTGTGGTTTAGGCTTTTGCATATTGTTTATTATTTGTGTATCTGGGAGGATTGCTATTTGCATTGTTATTCTGAGGTCACTGGTGAAGCCTAAAACTTTCAATAAATTGTTGTGAGGAAAAGCATATATTAGTGTGTGTGTGTTGCCACATGGCTAGGCAGTTGTTTAGCTTGAAGTCGGTTGTGCAAAATGTTATCCAGATGAGAGGGATTTTCAAATAATTACAGTCAAAATTGTTAATGAATATGTGTGATTTTCAGTCATCTTTATTGATTTTTCTTTTCTTTGCTCACCAATATCAAACTTTACATACTTTTCCTTTATTTAGACATTGGTGAGCAATTATTATGGAAAATGGAGGAATGATTGGGATACCTTGTTAATTTTTTTTGTCTTTGTCTAATTGAGGAATTTGTTGAGACTGAATATTTCGTTAACAGTAATTCATGTCCTTCATGAGTATTAGTGTGTGCATTTTACCAATTGCCACTTGACCTACCCATTTTTGCAGGCCCACAACTGCCCCCTGAGATAGCTGCCCAGATCCTGAACTCAGCGTCTCAGTCGCCGCGGTCTTCCGTTACTAGCCCCAGGAGGTCGACACCCTCAAGGTCACGCTCTCACTCTGTCAGCCCTGGCCCAGGGATCCCCATGCCCCCCAGGGAAGCTCCAGCACCCCCTCCACCACCCCCACCCACCTTATCTCCTGTACAGTCTGGACACACAGACATGTTTGATCCTTTCACATACAAGGCTGGAACGGCAGAGGCATCCTTGGCGCTAGCATATAAAAATGATAGGTAAGGAAAAGTGGGTTTGAATTTTCCCTTGTTTGAGTAGTGCAGAGGCAAATTATGTTTCAAAATATTTATTTAGGTAATGATTGGATATGAAGAAATTTGATAGAAAAGGCACAAATAGTTTAAAAATAATTACTAAATGAGAATTTGATTGTTATAATATACTTCTTACTTTAAAGAAAAAGAAACATAAGTCTGTTTTGGATATTCTGAAAACTTACATCAGCATGACAGATGGTATAGTATTTTGCTTTCTCCTTTTTCAGAACATCTGCTTTGGAGTCATGTATAGCTTCTGGTACAGATTACATAGATCCTAGCAAGTCGACTGGGCTACAGGAATCTTCTGTTCTGTCGGGTATGTACCCCTGTGATATACTTACACTGCCTTCTCCTCAGGCCTCTGGTGTGCGTCTAGGGTAACTTAATACTCGGCAAGAAAGGAGCAAGAAATTTTCCTGAACAGTAGTGAAAAGTAGTTTCAGGACAAAACAAAAAGTTAATTTATGTTCAGGAATATTTTTTCGCTCTGAATATCAATTTCAGTATGATCTTGCTGAAGAACATTTTCAAAATTTTAAGGATTTAGATATTTTGAATTTTTTACAGCTTGGCTGCAGCAAAAGACCCCACAAAAATTAATTCACATATTTATACTGACTCCAAGACCATTTATCATTTGTTAGCAGTGACATGCCAAAGAGAAATTTGCTGCAGGCAAGCATTTCATGGGGCAAGTTGCCCTCCTGTACTGCAGTTATCTATGGTCTTTTGACTTGTTGCAGATGTGTTGCAGTGGCTCTCTGCTGTTGATATTTCATCGAGGGCAGCCGTGCAGGTGTAGGTACGAATCGCCAACGGAGAACTACTTTTATTCTTCCTGTGGCTAGTGCAGTGGCTGTCCATGCCTAGTGCTCTAGTTACTGACAGGATTAGCCTCATTTTATAACAAGCCTTGTTTTTATTGCGGACCTTTTTTGCGAGGTGTCTTATGAATTTTTAAGTGAGCCTCCCCACTTATTTACACGTGCCATGGAATGAAAAGTAGCTTGGCAACACATTGCCTAGCAGGGAGACAAAGACTTCGGGATTATTGGGCATGGTGATAGTGACCAATTTATAGAAGGGGGATTATTGTGTATAGTGACAACCTCCCATTCTCCCGTTTCTACCCATCTCTTCCCTTTATCATGTCAGTGTTCAGGTTCCTTGGGGTCGCCACCGTGTGATGTCTGCTGGCCGGGTAAGTGCAGGTAAGTAATCTCCTAGTCAGATAGAGCGCGTGTCAGCTATTAAGAAAATGGAGGACAGGAACTTTGATTTCTCAAAAGACCAAAAATATTACTATTTTTTTTACGTAGATATTGGTACTCCAGGTTGGTGTTTGGTAAAGACTTTTCTCTTTCCTTTTTTTTTTTATCTTACAGTTTTTATTTGTTTTATTTTGGGGTTATATGATGATGGTCCTGTAATAAAAAGAAATTCTGTTATTGGTCTCTTGAGAATGTGTCAGAAATATGTGTGATTGTATTGTCAAGTCTCTAACAGTTTTATATGATTTTTGCTTCTTGAAGTCTATGATTATCAGTGTCTAGTGTATGCAAGCAGTATGGGAAGTTGGATACTTGCAAGAGCAGTGGTGTGAGAGAAATGCCTTTTTTTTAATATACTTTTATTTTATTGTAATAGATGATGGTAAACAAGTGCTCATGCAGTTGTCTGTTCACAGGAGCAAGTGAGGAGGGTCGTAGAAGCCAAAGTATAGAGATGAGGAGAAGCAAATCCCGGCAAGTAGAGGCATCTCACCGGGAGAAGTAAGTGATTTTACATTAATTTATTTCTAAGAGTGTGTTCACTTGAGGTCCCAGTTATTTTTCTCACACTTTAGAAATCTTGTACAGACCAAAAGATTTGTTGTTGATGAATTCTTTTCCTGACCAAGGAATATATATTCCTTGCTGATATTTGCCTCCATAAAGAAAAGAAGAGTGCTGCTGATGAATTTATTTATTTTGTTACCATAAAAGAAATTTTGCTGACTTTTTTTTCCTCTCTAGAACAAGGAGTCGCAAGAAGCAGCGCCGTGGAAGATCAGAGAGTCGTTCCCCAAGCAGCCGGCGGGATCGCAAGAAACGCAAAAGATCGAGATCGCGGTCTCGCCGACATAAGAAGCGACGATCACGTTCAAGATCACACTCAAAAACACATAGGTGAGTGTAACAGTGAAAGGAATTTCTCCCTCTCCTTTTCCTTCCGTCTCCCTCTCCTCTTCCTCCCATCTTCCTCCAGAGAAGGAAGAACAGGGTGATGCATTAATACATTGTTTTTTCTGTTTCAGTCAACATTGTATGATACTGCTAAGTTTGAGAGCTACCAGGTGCGCGGCTTGTTGTCCAGGATGCACATGAACATTCATGTGCAGTTACAAGATTCTAAGACTCCCAATGTTATTTCCTTTTTTGATTCATAAGCTTGTTTGCCATTTTCTAATGTTCACATTTGTTTTTTGATTTGCTTTATCCAGGTGGTAATATACTGTTTTCCCTGCACAGACACCATATCATCTCTTTAGGCAATGCATAACATGCAAGAGTATAACAGTAAAAAACATTTTGTTATTTGTCCTTTTTCCTTTTGTAATATTCAATTTTCTGTAATACAACCTGTACCACTGCTCATGGCAGCAAGGAATAAGATGCTGAGCATGGTAATAGCTTCCTCCCTGGAGCTGGTGCACTAACACTGCACATTTATTTATCAATGTAAATAATGTAAACCTCTCTAAATTCCAAATGAGTCAAATCACCAACCAGGAGATATGTGCAGTTGTGGCAAGGCTTTCCCATCATCCTGGCCTTCACCTAGGCCCACTAGCAAAATTTCTTATGACATGTTCATGTCACCTGCCCCTCAAGCCAGATTTTTTCATGATGCAATGGTCGTGTAATCTGGGTTGTAGGGGTTAAGAGTCAACTTTTTTAGTATAGCCCTTGGATGTGACATGTGGCTTGTCATTCTAAACAATAAGGTATTGCACAATCCATTTGTATCCCCCCCCACCCTCCAATGTCACTGGGTTATGAGGTCATTAGGGATCACTAAAATTCTTGATATTCCTTGGCAATTGTTATATCAAAAGGCACAAGCAGAATTGAAATGTGTTAACTCACTTATATCACAAACTTGCCCCATGAATGCAAAGTGGCAGATACAATTGTTCCTGGTTGAGTATCCATTGTTGCTTGAAGCGTGTTTGTGTGTATTAATAAATGGATGTTAAAAAATGAGTGTAAAAGCTATGCTTGGCAAAAAATAGCCATAAAAGGAAAATTGTGATGTATTTTGGAAGAAGGGTGGCTTATAAAGGGAAGCTTGAGAAAAATATGGCTTTGGGAAATTAGGAAATTGGAAGATAAACTAATAATTCAAGAAAGAACCAAGAAGATGATCATATGTTTTTAATTATGTTTTTTCTGCTTTTAGATGATTTTTTGCTGATGGGATGAAAATGAGGGAAACATTATGTAGCAAGACAAGGTTGAGAATAGAGCCTGTTTTTTGCTAAATGTACCTGTAGCTTACATGGTAAATCATAAATACTCTGTAGAAGCAAATAGTGATGTATAATAGATGGCAAAGTTGCTCTATGCATCAAAGATGCTTGCAATTTCAAGACTGTTGGATAAATTTCATACTGAATATGTAAGAGAATTTGAACACTGTATCAGTGACATCATTGGTTTACATGAAGTACTTGATTTGAGATTGTTGGGTTAGTACTGACACCTTATTCCAGAAGTTGTAGATTTATATCCATATTGTAATAACACTGCTATTTTCATACAATGGTACTCAAAAGACATGAGTGTTCTCATGATTTGATGGCATGGATGCTGGCAAGGGATCAAGTAGAGCCTATTGGGTTGTGGTTTGCAACCAATGGAAGGTTGGGAGGGGCTCATGAACCATGGTTAAGAAAATGTAATTTCATAAGCTTTTGTCAGTTTTCATTGTAAGATGTAAACTATGAAGCCTTGCCTTTATGAAGCAATATTGCACAGGTAGTAAAACAAAGTTGGAGATAACTAAAAAAAATTTTTTGCTGCCTAAAATTATGTAGGTAGAAAAATTATAAATGGAATGGTTTATCTTAGGGGGTTGTGGATGTGTGAAAGGTTGAGGACTGCTGCTGCAAGATGTTCATGGGGACAACACACACACGCACACATGGTGCCATCACAGTAGTATAGTAATATAAAAACTGAATTGCATAGAATGGAAAGTCTCTTGACAAACTTAAGGGCTGATTGATATTATTAAAAAAGTTGGATATTTGAGCCCCCCTCACCAGCACGTACAGTTTTGTGATGAAAACGGTAAACATAAAAGAGCTTTACTAAGGGTTAAAGTGACAGTTAGCACAGTCATAACTCTAATTATTTTTCTTCAGCCGGTCTTCCCACAAGAAGAAGCGCAGAAAAACACGCTCCGCCATAGAGATAGGGGGGAAGGCAAGCAAGAAGTCAAGAAGAGTGTATAAACCCTAACATCTTCTATTCTTTGAAGTTTTATCCCCATCCCGGTTTTATAGATTGAGGATGAGGTTCAAGTCATGTAAGTGGTCTGCTTTGTGTGGTGTGGATAATGTAGTTTAGTATCATGATTGTATGTGT
>NC_051395.1:13152427-13160010 GCF_015228065.2 Penaeus monodon | reverse complement strand
TTTTTAGGGGCACTGTAGATTTTTGGGTTGAAATGATTTAAAATTATGGATAGACAAAGTTCTTCAAAAATGTTGCAGACCAATCTTTATCTTTTATTAATTTTCTGTACATATTTTTCTTCTAATATTATTATACATTACTTGGTTCATCACACAATGAGAAGTTTACACACAGCCAGATAAAAATATAACAAGAATTTACTTGTCTTTTTTTTCATTGTGAATAATTTCGACTAGACACAATATTTCCTTAATAAAATATAAAGAAATCTACAGTTAAAAGTAACAAAAAGTAACTAGTATTGTACTTCTGCCCATAAAATAATTTCAAACTACTATCTTAGACTTTCAGAGCAAAGCAATGGTGCCTGTTTAAAATTATATTATGAGACAGCATGAACTCAAAAAAAAAGTGGAAAGGCACCATAAGTCTTGACAGAAAACACTAGTAAAGAGGTACATGATGACAATTTTACAACAGAAGATAAAAAATATTAACTAATATCATGATCAGCAAAGGCCTCTAAACAAGTCATAATGAATGTTCCTTCACAATATCTCTTTTTTATCAACCAGCATCCGACACCAAAACTTAAGTTTCAAATGACAGAATATAGATGTCACATAATTATATACTGTCTGCCGTTGGGTCGCTCTGATGTAATCATGTCACTCACATCCTGTGGAGAGAGTGTACATATGATTATTTTAGTCAATTACCAGTGATTATAAAATGCTAAATATTAAATGAAAAAAACAAAACAAAGTGCTCCACTTTGAGAACAGAAAAAAAACAGATAATATCTTATGAAATGTCTAGCACATAATAACAAAAAACTTAATACTTACGAGGGTATTCGGCACGCAACACTTTCTGCAGCAGATATTGCTACTTCAAAATTCTGCCTCTTATTCGATGGAGAGAGACTTTTGTAACATATTTTTGTCTGGGATGTAGGTGTCCATCAAAGCACAGAGAGCAAGACCATCATTCCAACTGGAGCTGAAGTTTGTAATGTCACATTGCTGTAACCTATGGTCTTGTTCTGACACCACTTGAGCAACGCATTCCTCTTGGACCCGCCACCTTGAGCCAAAGAAGCCAAAGGATCCTTCTTGTCTACGACAGCACTTATCTATAGGGGGGAGGGATGATGATAATGATAATAATAATAATAATAATTAATAATAATAAATTATATGATAAAATATGCATACAGATAAATCAGACTATCTTTACTCCTATAGTTGTAAAAGAAATTCAAAGCTTACCTGACCATAGCTGTTACGTCTTACAGAGTGGTCAAGCTTGTTGCTTAATATGGAGATCGGTTTGGCTACATTTTCTCCAGGATTCATAGATGATATTTTTCCCATTGTTTTTGTCTGTCAGCTGTGACATTTTGACATTATCTGAGAGATTTGATGAGCCAGTGGAGGGCTTGGTGAAGTTGCTTTGTAAGAATGGTGACTGGGTTACTCCTTCAGTGAAGGAATTGCGCTGAATGGCTCTCAAGGGAGTTGACAATGTTGATGTGCCAAGTGTGTTACCAGCATCTTTAAGTGGTGAAGGTGGAACTACCACGGATGACACCCTGTTTGGGGAAACAAAATTTACTAATTATAAAATACAACTACATAAATATTTAGTGATGCTTTAATACTTTTACTGGAACACAATCTTTACGCAAAACAAATTTTCATCTTTTACAAAATTCTAGAGGCAGAATGTTATAAAAAGTTTGCAATATATATGAGTCACTTCATCTGTCTGATTTCTTTGTTGCTTGATCTCACAAATATACCTCTGTATCAGCTCTCTTGAGAAGGGGTCCTGGAGTCTTGTTGTTATTGTTATTATTGTTGTTGCTTTCACTACTTGAGCTGCACAACTAGATGTAGAAGAACTTCGAGATCCTGCACGGGTCTGTCGAGTTGCACACTCAATGGATTCTGGAAAAACACTTCTTCTCAAAACTTCCTATACTAATGAATGTTTAAATGGAAATAAAGCACTCATTTTTGTCTTGGTATCTTCCAAATTATGCACTGAATATAAAACTTTTCATGCATGACTTCACCAGGTATTTTTGTTGATTCTTTAATATCCCAAATTCTTTAACCCTATTCTTGCCCACAGAGCAAATCTATCTAAACTTTCAACTTTTATAAGAGGCAAATTTTATCCTATAATTATTTGAAGACCTTAATTTTATACTCCATAAAATGCACATCTCATGCTGGTATGTCAAATTGTTATTGAAGAGTGGAATATCAGATTTGAAAATTCCTGTGTACAAATATAATATGGGAAAAAATATAAAAAATCCTGTAAATAAAACAATTCAACACAATGATAAACTACACAGTGAGAAACAAAAAAAAAAAATGACTCAGGCTGGGATGGTGGGTGATGTGGTCTCTTATGGCTTGGAGGGGACGAAAGGAGGACTGAATGGAAAGAGAAGCTACCCAAGAAGCCACCCAGACATATGAGAATGATCAGTAGGGTAGAAGGAAGAACCTCCATGGTAAGCGTACAAAATTTTGATATTCAGGAAATTATGTTACAGTCAGAATAAAAAGAAGCCATCGCTACCCCTGTCTGTCAATGAGGATGAACTCTTCTTCCTGTTAACGTGCTAACTCCCTTGACAACATTATTCCACACTCTGTCAATTTTTCCTATTAGTTTTGTGAAAAGGATAACGATACTTATTTTTCTGACTGTTCCTTGGGAGCCTGGTCCTGTGCTCCAGTGGTGTGTGCTAATGCACCCTGGTGCTGATAACTGTCATTGAAATTTTACCCAACATAACTGTTCAAAAGCTGGTGCTCTATATGGGAAAAATATTTATATGCCTGATCAAGGAGGGCTTAGACTTGGGTGGGTTACTTATTATTCAATTGTGTCATCTTTCCTCTGATGGAAGCCTAAGCAAAATGTCTGAGCACTCCTACCCCCAGCCACCAAAGAGGGGGAGGAATGACTTACCTATCAGTGACTTGACACGGGAATCCCTCGTGCCAGAGGTCTGGGTTGCGACGATCAGCCAGGATGGATGGTTCTCCATTAGGCAAGGGTGTAGGCAAGTTCCGGATAGGTTCTGCGTTCGCTGCTGCTACTACTGCTCATATTGCTGCTGCTTGTGCTACTTGCTGGGCTACACACTTTAACAGCTGCTAAAGAAGAAGGAACAAAGAGATAATTTTTTTTTTTTTTTTTCAATTTTGTTCACTTTACTTTTTTTCTTCTCTATGAAAATGTTTCTTTTTTCATAAATTACTATATCTACTACATAACTTTCAATGTAGTGCATAGGATCATACCCTTTGCCTTTTCCAAGTCTTGGCCAAGTTGTTTTGAGCCTGTCTCGCAAACAGTGTTTTCTTGTGTTAGGCGTTCCAGATCATGCTGTGCTTCCGTCTTGAAGTCATTAGCTACTCGCACTGTCATCAAAAGGTCACTCTGAAACTGCTCCCATTCCTCCACCTGTCGGTAAAGTTGAGAAAATCACTCAGGTGATACTTATCCCCTCAATAAACACCAAATTCTAAGTAAGGATATATATAAATATGAAGCTCAAATCTTAATCCTACTTAAAAAATTCATAATACTGAAGGTTATCTGAATGTTTGTACCTGTTTGCTGAACTGTGCTCTTTCCTCACTGAAGCAACGCTCCTTCTCATTCAGTTTCTCTAAGGCTTCATGGAGTTTCTTCTGCGATTCAGAAAGGCTGGCTTTGAGATCTCTCTTATCCTCCAGGTGGTGCTGGCATGTCAGCTTGAGGTCTTCCATGGTGGCTCTTAGCACCTCTGTCTCTTCCTCCAAGTGATGACGCTCCTCCTCCAGCTGTGCCTTCCGCCAGCCTGCGTCTTCAAGCTGTGTTCGTGCATTATTACGAGCAACCTGTAAACAAGTAAAAATGGAAATGCTTATTCGCTTGGACTTACTGAAGCTTTTACCCACAGAATAGGAAACAAACAACTTAATCACAATTAAGATTGTAAAAGCAGAAACATAAAATGGGGCATAAGCATTAAAACATATAATGAAAATCTTACAAAAGACTGTAATGCCTGCTTTAAACAAAAACTCAGTGGATCTGACAAAAACATGCACTCAGAAAGGAAAAGCATGAACAATTGGCCTACCTTTTGATTACATACAATTCAGATAAAAGTTAGGCAAAGTTAACTGAGAAAAAAGCATATTATATGCTAGATCAACAAAAGACATATAAAGGAAGAAAAATAAAAAATCCAAACTACTTTGCAGCAGCTCCCCAAACCATCCAGGCAGCAGAGAATACTGTCCACCAAATGCCTCCATCTTTAGAGCAGACTCCAAACTGTTTTTTTAAAAATCAGAATCTTTACCATGAGCTCATCCTGAAGACTGGATATCTGGTCCTTGAGTCTCTCATTCTCACAAGCCATGGCACTCGCCTTTTGCTGGAGAGCTGCATTCTCCTTTTCCAGCAAGTCCTTCTCTTGCCTCACTCTTTCTAGTAGGTCTGCCAATTCACTCTTCTCCCCTGAGATTACTGCTGCCTCCAGTTCTGTTATCTGAAACAATTATTACCTTTTAGACACTGAGAATAAAACCTATTTCAGAGGAAACTTTTCTATATATGATTCACAAACTTATTTGTGCAAAGGTACCACTGAAAATTATATAATACAAGATACCTTTTCTTTGGCCTATCTACAGCAGCCTGTAGTCTGGCATTCTCCATTTCAGTAGCCTTGACAGCCTCTTGAGACTCTGCTAACTGCGTCTCAACTGCCTTTTTCTCATTGTTGGCTGTCTCTACCATTGATTCCAGCACCTTCATTCTAAACCAAGAAGAAATCAGGATTTTAAATGCTCTATTGGAATATTATTAAATCATGACCAAAGTAAACTTCTAGTTTCAAACTCCTTATATATTTAAAAAATCACAAGCTACTTTATTTTTGAAAATACTGTTATGGAAAGTTAAAAACCTGTCTCTGATGAGTTGTGAATTATGGTGGAAACGTTCTTCAGCCTCCTTGGTGGTGGCAATCTGCTGCTCTAGCTCCTCCTGCTTTATCTGCAGTAACTCTCTGTCCTCTGAGCACTCTGTTTGTAATTCACATTGTAAAGAAAGAATGCAGAGTGATTTTTTTCCATATAAATTAACCATTCCAATATATTTAAAATATATTAGACAGAAAAAAAAGAAAAAAAGAAAAGAAAAGATAGAGCTGATTATAAATATTAATCCAAGAAACAATGTACCTTCAGAAGCTCCATAAGTCTCTGTGTCTTCTCACACTGTGATAAGTCTTGACTGTTTTCAGAGTGCTGGATCAGCATCTGCTTCAAGGTATCATTATGACTGCGTGATTCATTCAACTTCTCTGTTTGCTGTGTCAAGGACTCCAGTATTACCTATGAATTAAAAACCTTAATTAAGAATATAAACATATCAATTACTAGTATCCTACCTAAGCATTTAATCTCCTCTTGCATTACTATTATTCATTAGTATAAGGACTTTACTAATATTGTGAACTCTAAACTTTCAACTTTAAAAGATAATCACTATTATAAAACCTACAAATATTTATAAATAATCTTACTATTATATTTTCCCAAGCTACCTACCTGTTTCTCTTCTTGCAACTGTTGCACCTCAATCTGACATTCTGACAACTGCTCTCGAAGATCATCAAGTTCTTGCAGCGTGGCCTGGAGTTCCTCATTTGTGCTGCCAAGAACAATACAGTAAAATTTATAACGAATCAACAAAATCATTGTAACAATATACTACTATAGTTTGTACTCTAAAAGTCAACACTTGTTTCCATAACCAATGGCACTGTATGTCTGTAAAGCATGCAAACTAATCATAGGTTGGTGCGTAAGGAGGGCAGCTACTAACCATACTAACAAATTGTCCTGGGGGAAGGATAAGAGAGATAGAAGGGGGAAGGAAGAGAGAGGAGGCAGAGGTAAAGGGAAGGCATCAGTGAGAAAGAGAGAGGAAAGGAGAGAGAAGCCAGGTGGAACTGAGAGAAAACAATTAAACAAACGGTGGGCCATACCAATAATGCGTCTCCTCCATCTGCTGGATTCGATCCTGTAGACAAGCCACTGACATTTCTGACACACTGGAGGTTGACTTGTTTGTCCCATTCTCCTCGGTCCGCACATGAGGAGGGTCCTTCACCACCATTCTACATGAAATTTTTTTTTTGTTATTTAGCATTTCCTTTAAAATTCAAACAATGACTTTCATGCCTATATCCAAACAAATAGCAAACAAACATATAAACAAGCAAGTCTGCGGCTGCATCACACACATTCTGTACATGGCTGACAAATGTTTGCAGCCTGCTGGCCTAAGACTTTTCTCTTCCTTGGGGACATTGAGACTAGTCTGCGAAAAGACTCCTTGGAGATTCTTTTCTTCATATGACCTCTTGTTGCCATAATGGTGTAATTTAATTATTGTCTTTTATCCATACAAAAGTCAGTGTGAATAAGCAACACTCATCGGAAAGATTTACGCAAAAGAATTTTGAGGTCATATCTCCTTGAGACAGCAAGGACCTCACACACATGGACACAATACTGTAATGCACCACCATAACTATGAGTGATGAGATAACATCCTTTACAGTATCTTATCATACTCTTATCTTTCCCAAGAACATACCCTGGAATGTGTTGTAACACTAAACTTTCTGAGGGATAAATAGTTTAAAAGATTTAATATATTTACTCTCATTCTACATAAATCCAGAGAAGCTTGTATGAAATTGTACCTGCACACTAAAACAAAAGCTACTTAATACACAGAATATTTCTTTGTTATTTAACTGAATGAGTTACGGTTAGTTATCACACACCCTTTGTACTTTTGCAACAGCATTACAACACCATCTTATCTTTATTTCATTTTATTTTTTTCCCTCAATGAATGTTCTAAATACTTATCCAATAACTGATAATATTCAGTTAAGATTTATAGTATGACTTGGCAAAGATAACATTTTCTTTTCTTTTTTTTTTAATGCAAAAAAAGTAACTCAGTTTCTCTCTCATTCATACTCACTTTAATTCCTTAATATACACATAGACACAGACACAGACACACGCACGCATGCGCACACGCAAGCGCACACACACACACACACACACACACACACACACACACACACACATGTATATATGTATATATATGTATGTGTATATACGTATGTGTATATATGTATGTGTGTATATATATATATATGTATATATATATATATATATATATATATATATATATATATATACAATATATATATATATTGTATATATATATATATATTGTATAATATATATATATTATATATACAATATATATATATATATATATATATATATATATATATACACTACATACATATTATACACATACGTATATACACATACATATATATACACATATACATGTGTTTGTGTGTGTGGGTATTGTGTTTGTGTGTGTGTGTGTGTGTGCGTTGCGCATGCGTGCGTGTGTCTGTGTCTGTGTCTATGTGTATATTAAGGAATTAAATGAAATA
>NC_051395.1:13143546-13152327 GCF_015228065.2 Penaeus monodon | reverse complement strand
AGTTACATTTTATGTATTCCACAAGGTTTCCCCACTTAGACTTGTCTAAGCGATGCAATCTTTGGAAAGTTTTAGATAATAAATTACATACTGGAAAACTATAAATCTCCTGGTCAGCTCCATTTCAACGGAACAGACGTTGGGAGACGGGACTCACCGGCTTACGTATTGGCAACAGCTGTCTAAAACACTTCTATCTGATGTCACAATGTGATCCACCCCTATGTTCCCTACGTAATGTTGCTCTTTCTGTTCCACACATTCTGTTGTCCTGTCCACGTTTTGATGCAGCCTGCACCTCTGCTTCCCCCCCCCCCCCCATCCTCCCTTCACCGACCTCTCAACCTATCAGACTTCCTTACATAATCTCACACTTTCTGCTTTGACAACCTGTTCTCCTTCCTCAGACGCATACATATCCTTCACTTTATCTAATCCCCCTTACCTAATCCTATCTTAATCCATTCACTCATCAACCCCTTTACCCATCTTTAACCTTTTCAATATTAATCTAGATAGATGACGTACAACAACTAACTGATTCAGCCACCCTTCACTACCCTTTACTGTACCTTCCTATAGTGCTACATGACCTTAGATGTCTAGCACATTTATTTTTTGCCTTTAACCATTAACCATTATCCATTCTTCTTCCCCTTTCCTTTTCTTTTCCCAGCCCTTCCCCTGTCCAGTTCCCTAGGTATGAGATCCGTGGAAGGCTGACTCTGTGCCAGTCATGAACGGCCTCAGGGAGCCATGAGATTGGTTAATTATCTAGGCTTGCTCCTATATCAACTAGCCTCTCTGAATGTAACTCCTCTGTTTACCAATGCTACTACATCCCTCTCCTCGACATGTGCTGTCAACTTGACATGATCCAACTCACCTACCCAGGTTATAACTCAGCATGCAAAAGGCACACCTTCCTCACTCCCAATATCCTTCAACTCCTCACCTGTACAATCCTCATTTTCTACCTCCTCCTCTTCCCTTATTACAACTCTTTATCCTTACTGCCCTCACCTCCACATTACTATCTCATTTTTGAGTGCTCTGTTTCACCCAGCAAAGTGGGACTGATTTTTCGTGATTCCCAACAGCCCTTATTCCGATGATACCCTCCTCTCCAAAAACAAGTAGGCAAAGTTTCCTTCCGCAATCGCCCCGACCAGTTACATCTTGTCAGTTACATCTGAGTCCCAAGCCCATGCACTTTCTACACTGGTAGACCTCACTGGCAAACCTATTTCTGCCCAACCCACTCCTCCCTTAATACATGACCTGGAACTGTTTTCATCTCCCCAGCTGATTGCCCAGTGTATAACAAAGATTGGTCAGATTTTGAAGACGACCTAATTGTCTGCCTTGCTGACTATGATGCACTGTAAGTGCAGTGATACACTATTCCCCTAGAGGCCGCTGTAAGTCCCACATGAATATTGCCAGGATTACCATTTGTAGACATGACCCCCATACGGTTAAATTTTGGAAAAAATTTTGGCCCTATCAAACGTATCCCCCTACAATCCCAGAAATTTTGGGTTTTTTGGCTCCCTTGCAAAGCACTGAGCCCCAAGCTAATCCCTTCTATGTGTGAAACCGGGTTATGAAATTTCCAAAAAGCCCAGCAGAAAACAACATAGCAAATTGCAGTGGTTCCAAAAATGTATTTTATGGGGGGCCCTCCCCTACAAGTTGTTGGGGGTAGCACCCTCCAGAAAAAAATTTTGACTTCACTACGAGGGGCCCAGAAAAAAAGCCGTCGACGGGTTTTTAAATCAGTCCCTAAAAAAACCCCAAATTTTTCCTAAACCCATCGCCCAAACCCAAGTAGTCTCACTTTTTCCCAGTACCACTCCCCCACTCCCAATTTCCCACCCTGCTTCCCCTATTCCCAAATAAAAATTTTTTTTTCCTTTTAAAAATTCAAAAAAATTTCCAACACCAAAAAACTCCCATGTTCTCCCACTCCTCGTTTTCCCTATCGCAGAAATCCATCCCACCCTCCCCACTTTCCCAATCCTAAATCTACACCCACACCCAATTTGGCGGGAAGCAGGGCAGAACAAGAGAAAAGTCATTTCATTTAAAAAACCCCTTTATAAATTTCAAAAGGTATCACCCCACCCTTTTTTGTACAACCCGAACTCCATGAAAAAATTTCTGGAAAAAAATTTTTGATCCCCCAAAAACCCTCTACATGAGTTTTTGGGCAAAAAACCTCAAGAGCTACAAATTTGGTGTTTTTTCACCCAAAATTTTCAGAGCGCTCTACGTTTCTTCTCTTTCTTTTCCAAAAATCAGCAAAGAGTGCATTTAAATTTCCCTCTCCTCTGCAAAATATTATAATGCCCCTTTTTTCCTTTTCTTCTGAAATCTTTTATGCTTTAGCCCTTGCTGCAGTCCCGTGAGGGCCTAGACGTAAAAAATTCCCGAAATGAAAGACCCTTTAAACCTACCTCCTTGTCCTCCCTTC
Source organism: Penaeus monodon (assembly GCF_015228065.2). Classification (NCBI taxonomy): domain Eukaryota; kingdom Metazoa; phylum Arthropoda; class Malacostraca; order Decapoda; family Penaeidae; genus Penaeus; species Penaeus monodon. The sequence goes on along the minus strand of NC_051395.1, from coordinate 13,149,851 downwards.
TATCAATATTCAATAAGATATGGGCAACCGTAAATCTTCCTCCCCACTGGCGTCAAGTCCTTATACTACCTTTTTTAAAACAAAACAAATCTGCCCCAGAGCACTCACAAGTCCCTTAGCAAATTATAAAAAAGGAGGGTTTAACTTTCGCTAATGGGGACCTAGAAAACGAAAACCCGGGATCTCCCCAAAAATCAGTTTGGATTTGCCCTTTAACCCTTTAAAAACCCTCTCACACGGGCCTGGGGGTTAAATTGAAAAAAATACCCCTTTCCATCTCCGGGTTACCTAATCCTCTTCACCCTTGTTTAGACTGAAATTATATTCCTGGGCCTTTAAACCCTCCCTCTCAAAAAATCAAAAACCCCACAGGCAGTTTTCGTTTACCCCTGGGTCCCGATGGGTTTGATAGAGGTATGGAAAAAAATGTGTGATTTTGGGAGTTGTGAGTCAATGAAGATGTGAAGAATGAGGAAGAGATGGAAGACATGCATTGTAAAGTGAAGAGGATAGCATATAATTCTGTTGTAAAGACGCTTGATTCAAGAAGAAGGGGAAAGTTGTATGTGTGAGAGGGAACGATTACAGCAAAACCAGTACCCGAGGTGGATTTGAAGCCTCTGTATAGACATGGTACTGGAGGAGTGACTAGAAATATGTGCAAAAAAATATGTGAGGAGGACAGAAGGTGGGATGTTTGATTTGGGTGGGTCAAAAGGAAAAAAGACGAGCAAAAAACAGGGGGAAAGGGGGTTTGGGCCCGGGGGGGAAAGTTGGGCAGAAATAGGAAGGAATCGGAGCGGGGGAATGGGTGAATGAGGGAAAACAAAGCGCCATATGAAAAGAAGGGGAAAAAATAGAAGAAGGGGGTGAGGGACATTTGTTGGGGGTGAGAAAAATTTATGGAAAACCCTGTATACCTTTTAGATTTGGCTGGTACCCAGTCAGGGCGGGGAACCCCGGCAATGAAAAAAACAATTTCTTTGGGATTTATCTATGGCCTTTCCCCGAACCCACCAAAAACCCAAATTTTTACACATCCCAAGGGAAAAGACTATACCCTCACTTCAAACTTCCCTTTTCTGGTCAAGGGCCGACCACCAATAAAATGAAAACCATAAAAACCCCCATCTCCCTTTGGGCGGGCCCCCTAAACCCCTAGAACAAACAATGGAAAGACTTTTGCCAATTACGAATAGGCACACCCCCCCCACACATTCATACTCAGTTTAGCTCCCCCCCAAAATTTTTATGAACTCATTAAATTTTTTTCCCCTTCAAAACTCAAAAATATCTTAATAACCGCCCCCACTTTAATTTTAAAACTTTTCCCCGCTTTTTCCTTTCTGTCCCCTTTTTTCCCCCAATCCAAAAAACCCGTCGGACATCCTCACGGAATTCCCCTTTTCCAAATGACAGCTATTTCCCCTCTCAAAAGGGTAAATACCCCCCAAATTTTATCAATCACCCTTTATCTTAAAAACCCCTTCCCCCTTTTATTTAAATTTCCCGGGCCTACCCCATTTTCTTCCCCATTTCCCCAAACCCTTTAACTCATAATCCCTGGGTGTTCTAATATAGAAAATCCTTTAAAACCCTTTAAACCAAAAATACTTTCCAAATGCATATAAACTTTTAGTTTTTAAATTTATTTTTTTAGAAAAATTTAAATAAAAATCCCGTCAGGGCTTCACTGGCAAAAAACCCTTCCCACAAAAACCCATCCCCCCCTCAGAATTTTTACGGAAATGTTTTCCCCCCCCCAGCAAACGCCCTGGCTAGACCCCAAAAAGGTCGTGATGTATTTTCAGTACAATGAAACACCATTCCTCCCAGAGGCCAAAACTAAGAATTTCCCCCCCAATGTAGGGGGTCACCCCCAAATTGGGGCCTTTAGTTTCCCTTTCCCCAAAAAAGGAATTTAAAGGGTTGCCCTCCCCGGGTGTTTAAGTTTAGCACGGCCCCTTTCGAACATCCCCCTGGGGCATTTTTAACCTTTTAGAAAAACACGCCTTCACTCTCCAAAAATCCCCACTAATCTATTTGCAAGTTTTCCCACAAGGGTTTTAACCCCATTACTACTCTTTATTTTCCATCGTTTCCCACCTTTTACGGGAAGGGTTTTCCCTCCCTTTTCGAATGATTTGGTTTTGTCACGACAAGGAATGAGAAATGAATGAAGTTTTATTTGGGGGAGGTCCTCCTCTATCCGAAAATATCAACCCCTTTAAAGGGCCCGAAAAAAAAGTTTAGCGTTTTTTGGTACCCAGCCCCAAACCCCTGGGTTTTCCCAGCCCGTGCCGTAGTGCCAAAATTTTGGGCATGATTTGCTCAAATTGCTCGGTCACTTTACCCCATGTGGCAATTTTTGATGGCTCCCCTAAAGTATTTTTAAGAAGTTTCCCGAACAAGCTCGAAGAGTTAGGTTTACATTTTAAATAGGGCCCCAATCTCCTGTCGCATTAAAAATCTAAAAGTTCCCCTCCCAAAATTTTTCCCAAAAAATCCTTTCAACCAAACCCACCTTTCCCCTTTCTCCCCGGATATCTATCCCCCCTTTTCCTTTTCACAAAAAATGTTTTTTCCAGACCTCACACCTAACTCCCTCCAGGAAAAAATTATGAAAAATTTAAAAACCCTAAAACCCTGATCCCAAAAGAAAGCCCTTATCCCTCTCCAATCCCTCTTTTTCCCCTTTTGCTTACATTTAAAGTATTGCTGATAAAACCCTCCTCCCCTCCCCCCAAGTCCCCGTTTCCCACCCCCTCCTTTCTATGTGAATTAAACATTAATCTTCCTTTTCCTTATTTTTAACCCCTCCCCCCCGGATCATTTTGTGACTTCCCCTATGTCACAACATGTTTTTCCCCAGCTTTCCCCCCCTGACATTTTCCGAACTTCAACCCCCCTCCCATGCCCCAAAAAATCTCAAACATGGATTTTTCTCAATTCTTCAAATACCATAGTACCCCTATTACCTGTTGATTTTTTCATAAGGTCTTTGTAGTATTATACAATGTACTCTCCTTCCCCATTATTATCCATTTGTACCTTGCCGGGGACTCCATTTGCTATCCCCTTTACCCTTTTTTACCAACCAACAGCTACAACCCTCTACAAAAATTTGATTTTAACACATTTTGTCTGATCATTAAAAATAATTTTTACATTTTTTCCCAATACCCTTTTTCAAACCCCTATACCCTATTTCTGTACCTTTGGGGTATTTCTTAGATCCCCAACCCCGCTGGGTTAAAATTTTGGGCGGGTGGGGGGTGGCAGGAGGGCGAGATAAAACTCAATATAGGATATCACCTCTGCCTTGGGGCTCAGCTCTTCCCTTCCTTTCATCTCTTTCCCCGTCCTTTTCTGTCATTATCCTAATCGTTAAAAATTTTACCGTTTCAACACAAACTTTTTCGGAAACCATATGTAGGGGGTTCGCCCCACATATAGCCCTATTTGCGGCACATTTAAAAAATAGCTTCGCCCATATTTTTAAAATGCGTTTAAGAAATTTTTATGTTATGCGGCAGAAAATTTCAATAAATAAAAAAATGACTTAGGGGGTTAATAAAGGGAAAAAAAAAAAAAAAAAAATAAAATGGCCTCAGGGAGCCCAAAGGACATGGTATTTCCCCCGCTTTAACATCTAGCCCCACCCCCATGGGGGCCCGAAGGATAGGGCCCTTTCCCCATTCCCCTCTTATTTCAGGTCACCCAAACAATGGTTTTAAAAGTTTGTCCTTTATAGCGGGAATGAAGGGTTGTTTCATCAATAGCCCATTAAATTTTAAATCTTGGTTATTCTCTCTTACCTACTCCAAAAAATGGGCTTCACTCCCCCCCCCCCCCTCTTCTCCTAAAATCTACTCGCCCCTCCCCCAGTCAGATTTTTTCCCGTTTAAAACCCGATAAATCCAAAACTCTTTCACCATAATACTTACCTAAGTGCTATATAACCTTTGATGTTTATTACATTTATTTGTTTAGAACATTAACTATTAATCCTGTCAGACTTCACTGGCAAACCCATTCCTACACAACCTCATCCCACCCTCAGTACTTGTACCGGAAATGTCTCCATCTCCCCAGCAAACTGCCTTGTCTACGACCAAAAATGGTCTGTGATGTAGTATCAGTACAATGACACACCATTCCTCCTAGAGGCCATCGTAAGAATCCCACCCAATGTATGGGATCACCCCTAACTTGGACCTCAGTCCCTACCCTCAATAAGGAATTAAGGCTTGCCCCTCCTCGATGTTTACTGTCAGCACTGTCCATTGCGAATCATCCACCTGGGACATTATTCAACCTTCAGAATACACGCCTTCACTCCCTCTCAACATCCTCTACTATATCTATTGCATAGTTTTCTACAATGTTTAACCCCTATTACTACTCTTCATTCCTATCGTCCGACTTGTATCGGAACTGTTTCCATCTTATCGACTGATTGTCTTGTCTACGACAAGGACTGATGAAATGACTGAAGTTTTTATTGGTGGAGTGTCCTCCTCTATCCGACCATATCAACCCCTTACACGTCAGAAATGTTAGCGTCTTGGCTACCTAGCCAAACACTGTCTCTCCCAGCCCAGTGCCCTGTATGTGCCAACCTGGTCATGATCGCTCAAATTGCTCTGCTCACTCACGCATGTGTGTCAATTGTGATGGCTCCCATAATGTATTTTATAGAAGTTGCCCTGCACACAAGCTCGAATCTGAGTTAGCAGTTCTCACATTCAAACTAGGCCTCACTCTACCTGTCGCATTAAACAATCTAAATGTTCCATCCCATCTTCTCCAACCATATCCTCTCTCAACACCCACCTTTTCCTCTGCTCCTCGGATATCTATCCCCTCTTTTCCTTCTCACAAAAAATGTTTATTTCTCAGACCTCCACACCTAACTCCCCTCCAGAAACTTATGAAAACTTCAAAAACTTCCTAACCATGATCAAAGAGAAAGCCCTCTCATCCATCCTCCAATCCCTCTTTTCCCATTTGCTCTACATTCAAAGTATTTGCTGATATCCATCCTCCTCCTCCTCCTCAAGTTCCCCGTACCCACCCTCTCCTTCTCTATGTGCATCATCATTCACTCTTCCTTCTCCATTATCCTTACCACTCCCACCTGGATGCATACGTGACTCCCATATGTCACAACAGTGTTCTTCTCCAGATTCCTCCCCTCCTGACATTTTTCCTGATACTTCACCACCCTCCCATGCTCCCATATCTCATTCCCTGGATTCTTCTCATACTTCTTCAACTACCATAGCTACCCATATTACCTGTTGATTGTTTCATAATGGCTCTTTTGTAGTTATCCTCATACAATGCTACTCTCCTGTCCTCTATATATTATCCATTTGTACCTTGCTGTACTCCATTTGCTATCCCCTCTTTACCCTTTTCACCACCATACTATGCTACAACCCTCTACAACCTTTGACTTCTAACACATTTTGTCCTGATCATTAACTAATTTTGACACTTTTTGCCACAATACTTTATCATAACGCTATACCCTATTGCTGTACTTCTGCTGTATTATCTTAGATCCCCCATCCCTTGCTCGTTATTGTGGGCGGGTGGGGGGTGGTCAGGAGACAGAGACTGAAACTCAATATAGGATATCACCTCTGCCTTGGACCTCAGCTCTTGCCCTTCCTTTTCCTCTCTTCCTCGTCCCCTTCTTCTGTCTACTTATCCTAATCGTTAATTCATTTTTACCCTTTTCAACACAATACTTTATCGGAATGCTATATGTAGGGGCTTCGCCCCTACATATAGCCATATAGCGGCACATTTAAAATATAGCTATCGCTATATTTTAAATATGCCGCTAATGACCTTATATGTTGATGCGTCAGAAAATCTTCAATAAATAAAATAAATGACCTTAGGCGTTGATATAGAAGAAAAAAAAAAAAATAAATAAATGGCCTCAGGGAGCAATGGACATGGTATTCCCTTGCTTAAGCATCTAGCCCTTACCCCTTATGGGGACCCTGAAGGATAGACCGTTTCTCTTCCCCTCTTATTTCAGGCTCACCATAGCCAATGTTTAAGAGTTCTGTCCTTATAACGGGAATGAAGGCTTCGCATTTCATCAACTAGCCTATCTAAATTTGACTCTTGTTTTCTCTTCTAACTACTCAAAAGTTCTTTCCCCCCCCCCGTTTTCTCTACCTTACTCGCTCTCCCCATTCGATTCTTTTCCTGTCTAATCCAATATCCAAACTCTACCACTTCCCCAATGTCTACCCTCTCAAAACTGTTCTCACTAAACTCCC
>NC_051395.1:13136333-13143446 GCF_015228065.2 Penaeus monodon | reverse complement strand
CCCCGGGGGGGGGGCCCAGTAAACCCAAGTCAGTGCGGGAAAATGAGAGGTGACCAAAAAAAAAAAAAAAAAAAACACCGGGGGGAAAGGAAGGGCAAACCACCGTTAATTGCCAAAAAAAATCATGGCAGCACATGATGCAGGGCCCGGTGGTCGATGGTTAGAGCGCGGACTAAAGACTGTAAACGACGGCAATCTATTTGAGGGCGAGTACCGCCCGCCGCGTTTTTTTCCCGGGGCAAGGAACTTCACCTGTTCCCCTGCCTGCCACTGGGGGGCCAACCCAGCCAAGTCAATGCTGGTCCCAAGCCCGGATAAATAGAGAGAATAATTACGAAAAAAGGGTACCCCCGGGCACTCCCCGTGGAAGGAACTGGGGACCCTACCACGTATCACTCCAAAAGGTCACAACGTGAAAACTGCAATTGGTATCATGCTGTGAACGGCGGTCAGACATAACTACCGTAAATGATGATGATGTATTATATATATATATAATTATTATAAAATATATATAATATATATATATAAATTTTTATAATATATAATATATATAAATATATATATCACAACCACACACACACACCCCACAACAACACACACAACACACACCCCACATACCAAAACATACACACACACACACACACACACACACACACACACACACACACACACACACAAACACACACACACACCAAAAACAATATAAATATATATTATAAATAATATATATAATATATTAAATTCAATATAATAATTAAATATAATAAAATTTTATATTTTATATTATTTTATTATATATAATATAATAATAATATATATTATATTATATAATGTATGAATATAAAAATAGTGTATATAAAAGATATAATAATATATATATAATATATAATATATAAAAAGAATTAAATATATGTGATAATAAAAGTATATATATAATATATAAATATAAATTTTATTATATATATATATATTATATAATATTTGCATGTTTTTGTTAGATATATATATATATATATATAAATTAATATATAATTTTATAAAATTTATATATAAATATATTTAAAATATATATATTAATATTTATTTATATATATATATATAATCGGTGTGTGGTGGTGGTTTTTATTTTATATTATTTTATATTATTTATATTTTATATATTTTATGTAATATAATTTAATAATAAATAAATATATAATATATATATAATATATATACATACCTTATAATATATAATATATATATATATATAAAAATATATATATATATTATAATATATTTTATGAAAATGTTTGTTGGGGGGTATGTTAATTATTTAATAATATATATATAAATTTTATAATATATATAAATAATATATATATACTATATATATATTAAAAAAAATTATATATATAATAAATAAATGAGAATAAAATATAGGGGGTAATAATTTTAAAATATATAAAATATATATATTTTAGTATTATAATATATTAAATATATATTTTAAAACAATATATATATAATATATATAATATATATTAAATTTCATAAAATACCACACACAAACACACACAAAACACAAACCACACCCCCACTTTCGTTTTTTTCCCCCAAATACTTTATTTCTCTTAACCAAATTTTAAAAACTTTTTTTTTTTTCCCCTTTTTTTTTTAAAACCCCAAACTAAACTTCCGGGGGAAAAAATTGTTAATTCCTCATTTTTTCCAATAACTTGGTCTTTCCGTTTTTAGAAAAACGGGGGGTTTTGGAAGGGAATTTTTTTTATTCGGGAACCTCATTGTTTTTTTAAAAAGTAAGTTGGCCTTTCAATTGAAAAATTTTTGTTTTAAAAAGGGTATCTTTTTTCCTTTTCTTTGAATCTTCATATTTATTTTGGGTAAAAAAAAAAAAATTTTAAAATTTTTTAAAATTTTAATATTAAATTTATTTATTAATTTTAAATTTAAAATTTATTTATTAAAAAAATTTATATTATAATATAATATAAATTTTATATATAATATAATTATAATTTATAAATATATTGTTTTTTTTTTTGGGGTTATAAATTATATTTTTTATTAAATTTTTAAAATATTTTTAAAATATTTTTTTTTTTTTTTTTTTTTTTTTATATATATATATATATTTTTTATTTTTTTTTTTTTAAAAAAATATATATATTTTTTTTTTTTTTTTATATTTAAAATATTTGTTTGTTTTGGTTGCATGATGGTTGATGATTGTTTTAATTAGCCCCTGTCTGGAGGGGGTTTTTTAAAATAAAAAAAGGGCCCGGGCCCCCAAAAAGCCCCCCCCACCGGCGGGCCCGGGGCCCATGCCGGGGCGTCCTTGCAGCCCTCCTAAGGGGGGAAAAGATCACCGAGTCCGTAAGGATAAACAGCCCATCAGTATTGCTGGTGAAAAAAGGGGCCCCGGGGGTCATAACGTGTTTAGAATTTATAATTCCCCAAACGACAAAAAGCTTTGAGATGGAAACCCCCGGTTTTACTATCTCCTTAAATGAGAAATTATATATAGGATGGGACTCACAGAACAGCCCGCATATTACTGATGGGTGGGAAACCCAACCCACACACAGCCACACCCCCCAAAAAAAAAAAACCAAAAACCACAACCCCCACACACACACACCACAACACACACACACCACACACACACCCAAAAAACCACACAAACCCGAAACGAGTTTAGTTTCGAGACCCGATCAAGGAGCCTCGACGCATCGTAGCCGAGGGTCGGGATTAGGGAGTGAGAAACAGAAAAAATAAGAATCCAGAATAATTAAAATGTCATGATAGACACGTATTTTGGAATTAGATTTTTTTTCATCTCTCTTTATAACCCCAATGGGAAAATTTTAAAAAACACCCCCCAAACACACCACACACACCCCCCACACACAAAAACCCCCCCACACAACAACACACACACAAACCCCCACACACACCAAACCCCCACCCCACAAAAACACACCAAAAACACACACCAAAACACCCACCAAAAAACCCCAAAACCCCCCCAAACCCCACACCAAAAAAAACAACCAAACCACAAACCCCCCAAACACCAAAAAACCCAAAAATATTTTTTTTTTTTTTTTATATAAAAAATGTATAAAAAAAAAAAAAATAAAAAAAAAAAAAAAAACAAAAAAAACAAAAAAACAAAAAAAAAAAAAAAAAAAAAAAAAAAAAAAAAAAAACACACACACACACACACACACAACACACACCCCCACCACCCAAACCCCAACAAAAAAAAAAAGTATAAAGGGTTTTTAAAAAAATTATTTTATGAGTTTTTATAATTTTAAAACCAATTTTAAATTTAAAAAATAAAAAAAAAAATTTAAAATTTTTTAAATTAAAATTTATAAAAAAAAACAAAAAGGAAGAAAAAAGGAAAAAAAAAAAATTTGAAAAAAAGAAAAAAAAAAAAAAAAAATTTTTTTTTAAATTTTAACCCACCCAAACCAACAATTTTTTTTATTGTTTTATTTTAAAAAAGTAATTATAAATTATAAATTAATATATAAAAAAAATGGGGGTTATTTATGTTAATTTTTAAATTTTTTAAATTTTTTAAAAATTTTAATTTTATATAAAAATAATTTATTTGAAATTAAAAATATTAAATTCAAAAAAATGGGGTTAGTTCCCCACAAAAACCCCAAAAAAAAAAAACACTATTTTATTTTTTTTTTAAAAAAATATTATTTTATTAAAAATTTTTTTTAAAAAAAAATTTTTTTTTTTTTTATTTCAAAAATATAATCAAAAAAATTTTTTTTTTTTTTTTAAAAAATTTTTAGAAAAAAAAAAAAAAAAAATATTTAAAGTACCACACAACCAAACCCCAAACCCCCCCAAAACAACACAAACAAAAAACAAAAATTTTTTTAAAAACATAGTTGTAAAATTTAAAACATAAGAAATAAAAAATTTTCCATGGTTTTGAAGAATTTATCTTTTATGATTCCAAAAAAGGGTTTTAAAATGAAGGGCGATAAAAAGATAAAGTTGGAATTTTTAAATGAAGGAAAAATTTTAAGGAAAAAACAGAGGGGGAAAGGGGGGGAAAGTAAAAGGGGGGGGAGAGTGGTTTTTTTTATCCCCAAAACAAAAAACGAAATTATGTTTTTTTTTTTTTTTCAAAAAATTTTTTCCCTTTTTTAAAAAAAATTTTTTTTGGCAAAAAAAAAAAAAAAAAAAAAAAAAAAAAAAAAAAAAAAAAAAATTTTTTTTTTTTTTTTTTTTTTTTTTTTTTTTTTTTTTTTTTTTTTTTTTTTTAAAATTTTTTGGCCTTTTTTTTGGCCCCAAAACAAAAAATTTTTTTGGGGCCCAAATTTTAAATCCCCTAAAATCCCGGGGATGGTTTTTTAAAATTTGAAAAAAAAAAAAAAAAACGGGGAAAAAAACAAAATTAAAGGGGAAGAATCAGTTTTAAAATCTTTTCAGAACACGAGAAAAAAACAAACTCACAATTTAAACGGAAGAGGAAGGTATCATGTGGCCATGCAGCTATTTTATATACCTGTTATAAGAAGAAAAAAATAACACTACTTTTCATGTTTTCATATCAAACAGCAGCTAGTTAGTGTAACACAATGTCCCTTGCACAAAACAGCGCTTATTTGTGTATTTTGGTATTTGCAGAACCACACTCACAACACGAAGGAATCCTGTTCTGGTTTGGTCTCCACAGGTTTTTAACTGGATTCAAAGAGGGAGTATTCCTAAGCTAGTGACGCACACGTTGAACCAAGATTCCAGAAGTGTTCAGTGATATTACGGAATCTATGACAAATTTGTGCAGGAAAATTATCAACGTAAATTTAGGTTTGGATTGTGCGATGATGTTAGTAAATGGATGAAGAAGTCATAATGAAATCCTAAAACTTCCTCCTAGGTGGTCATAGTGAAGTAATTACTACTAACTGTTTATGATTCAAAGCAAGATTTGGACAAATGGAATGTTTCAGCATACTAAAAGACTAGAGGATGTTGGCTTATTAGTAGCACAGGATATTTCGTAAGTGTCAGCAACTTAGGAATGCAGTATGGTTGATAACGGGTCTCTTTGACCCTTGATAGTCAACTCACCTTTGGCGCACAGCACGTGGATCTGTGCTGGACTCCCGAAAACAAAATACAGAAATTCGCACTAGTCCCTCTTCATTGCCTTTAACTTTGGGGCAGGAGATAGGCCTTTTGGCGAATCATATACGCATTATCCTGAAGTCCCGTGATAGTTTAATGAAGTCACTGAACGAATAGTAAGAATTGCAGTTTTATAAGGAAACAAATATGAAGTTTCATGCGTGCTATCTGATTTACTTTATTTTGGAAAAAGACAATATTATAAATCTTTCGTTGCACCTGTTTCGCTTTTGTTTTCCCTTCATTATCGGGTCATGGGATACTTTTTTTAAAAACAAGGTGGACAAACTCGAAAAAAAGAACAATGAATTACTTTATTATACTCATAAACGTAAAAATTCTTCGATGTTATTCATCTTGCAGTTTTCCCAAGGCTTCAAGTGTTTTGCGATGCCTCTCAAAGTGCATTTGCTACTTGCCTGGTAGAACAAACATGGTATATACTATACAAAATAATCTCTGGTGTTTTAGCCTAAGTTATAGAGATCTAACTTGACCGTTAGTAAAACATGTTACACAACAAGGGGTTGATCGACCATCTGTTTTTAACCGTATTAGCCATATATTGCCTGATATTTAAAAAAAAATGCTGTGTTGCAAACATAATAGCTTTGATACAATGCATACTCATTTGTTTCGGATAGTTGAGCTACCTCATTTTAAAGAAGGAGAGACATTATCGACACTACTGAAGTTAACTACTGCTACTACTACTGAAATACACTATTATTTCATTTAGATGGTGTCGTGTTCGTGCGGGCCCCAGATACCACGGAAAGATTATAGTTATATTCTTATCGCCAGGAACTTCTTGCAAAATATGGCGCTAGCACTTAGGAAGAGCAGGGAGACATACTGCCATTACCTTATCGTCTGGACCTTGTTACAAAATATTGCGATGACACTTAAAAAGGCGGTGCACTCGTGAGACTTTAGTTTTTGGAAGGGCTGTCATTTCATGATGGCATGCTTTTCGTAAAATAAACGCGGTCCAGCTTAATGCACCAATGCTCGACCTTTGCAATATCAAGCAAGCGCCTGAATCTGAGGACTCCTTCACCCGGGGTTTAGGCGGCATCCTTGCGGAACTGGGTCGCCAACGTCTGACATCCAACTCTGACATGAATCTGTGGCCCAAATATGCATCGTTTTCCATCGTAATAGAACTTCGGTATATCACCAGAGAGTTGCTGTTGCGTAACGTACTCTTTCCCAGATGTAATTTCCCCATAATATTGAAAGAAGTGCTTTTCGCAAATAATACTAATAGATACACCAAGCCATCATTGCAGGGTACTTGCTATCCTAAAAAGATAACCATTTTTTTCTAAAATTTTATATATATATATATATATTATATAATATAATATATATAAAATAGGGTATTGGTTATATATATAATCATAATTATATTAAAATAATAAATTATATAGTTTTATATATATATAATAAAATATATATATAATATATATATATATATATATATAATATATATATATAATATATAGATAATACATATAATCATGGGGTGTTGTTGTGTCTAGGGTTAACGTATATGTATATATGCAATATTAATTAGTATTTTATAAAATATATATATATATATATATATATTTTATATTTTATTATATTATATATTTATGTGTGGTGTTGTATATATTATATATATTATATATATTTTATTGTAATTATATATATTTATTTATATATATATAGGTGGGGGGGTCGGTGTGTGTTGGGTTTTTGGTGTGATGTTGTGGTTTTTTGTGTGTTTTGTGTTTTGTGTGTTTGTGTGGTTTGGGTGGGGTGTCTTTTTTTTTTGGGGGTTTTTTTCGTATATATATTTATATATATATATAATTATTATATAAAAATATAATATATTATTATTAAAAGATAATATATATATATAGATATATAGAATATATATATATTAAATTT
>NC_051395.1:13102289-13104789 GCF_015228065.2 Penaeus monodon | reverse complement strand
TTATTATTAGAATACTATTACTATACTGTTAGAATACTATTACTATTAAACTATTAAAAATACTGTTACTATTACTACTAGAATACTATTAGAATATAATTAGAATCAGTATTAAAATACTGTTAGAAAAGAATACATTAGTGTTTTCATTTTGAAGGTACTCTCCTTTTCATTACTGTAATTATCATTATGTTATATAAAGGTCTTACTATTTCTTAAGCTAGATTGGCAAATACTCTGTTGAGCCGGAAAGATGTACAAAGTTGGACGCTATTTTGATAGTAAACATACGACGTATCTAGATCAGGGAATAACTTCAAATTAATAAAAATGTATTTTACATTATTATATTTATAGCCATCTAACATACACGCTGCTTCCACCGATGTAAGTTTCCATATTATGAAGGGATGCTTCATCCCCTCCTCCAACCCTTAACTGCTCAGCAGTTTCTTGCAATTTCCTGAATAACGTCGCCCCTATGTTGAAATAAGGCTGGAGGCGTCATTCAGTATCCTAGAGTGGCGGAGGCGAGTCTCGAGAGAAGATAAACGTCAGGATCTTCACAGGCGACAAGGCATGTCCGCCACCCCACCAGTGTCTGCTCACAGGACCTCTTGCGTCTACGAGTTATAAAGAGCTCATGTGAAGATGGTCGTGTTGCAAAGTCACCGAGACTAGATTTTTTTCCCATGTATTTATGCAAAAAGATCATGCGTATTTTCTCAAATAATCACCAGCTTTGGAATAGTTCTGCTTAATTTTCTTTTTGCTTATCACAAAGTAGTCGTAGTGCAAAACTCTGTAAAATAAACCAGTAAGGAGACGAGAGTATGCAGAAAAAAGTACATCTAACTATCAACAAGTTCCTACGTACCTGTACAGGAGACTGAAGGCAAAGCAGTTATTCTGAACTACAGAAATGATAATCTTGTACTGACTATTACACACAGAACTTGACCCTTTGTCGTGTCTCATGAGGGACCAACGTAATGTTTGGGGATATCTAGAATAGAAAGCGTCATATTAGATCAGTACTTGTGAGAATATTTATATATGGGCTTCAAGAATCCTTCAGTCTTATATTGTAGTTCCCAATGCATAGACCTTTGGTACTCCTTTTAGTGTTGAAGAGGTACATGATTATCGCCTTTTCTTTCCCTGTTGAAGATATTTTAGTTAAAAAAAACGTAAGAATACAAATATCTCGATCATCACTCGTTTTTTTTCTTAATGGGTCATTCAGTGAAATACTATTTCACATGCATCTGAAAATTGTATCACTCGTCCTACATGGGCGTTATTTGTCATCCGAAATGACGTTGGTTTATGGCATTTATAATATCAGTATTAACAAATAGAAATGTTTCCATTTTGTGTGATTACATGGCGACACAAAAGCTGATCGATTTGAAAAACGGTTATCATAACTGCCATTATTGTCATTCACACGCTTCCATGATAACAATAGCTATGAATATGATTATATCCATTACAACGATAATATCAAAAGTATTTGTGTCAATACAAAGAAAAACAAACAAACACGATACTGAATATGAGGAAATTTAAGGAAAAAAAAAGGCGAACATAATCATTATCAATTTTCACTACCCTCTTTGTTTAGCAGTAATACATATATTGATGATAATGAGCAGGAGGTGGAGAGTATGATAACACATAACTTATACTATCTTTACAACATCAATAATATCAGTGATTATAATGATAATAATGATAACAGTGATAATAATAATAATAGTAATAAAGAAAGTAATAAGCAATAGTAGTAATAGCAATAGTGGTAATGATAATATTAGTAATAGAAATAATGAAAAGAATTATGATAATAACTATAACAACAACAACAATAACTATAATAATAATGATAGCAAAGCAATAAAACAACAACAGTGAGAATAAGAATAATAATGATAACAATAACAATAATAATAATAATGATAATAATAATAATAATAATGATAATAATAATAATAATAATAATAATAATAATAATAATAATAATAATAATAATAATAATAACAACAACAATAATGATTATGCAAGATATAATAATAATATTGATAACGATGATAGTAATAATGATAACAGTAATAATGATATTAGTACTACTACCTCTGCTACTGCTACTGATAATGATTATGGTATCAATATAATGATAAATATAAGGACAATAACAATTGCAATAATAATGATACCAAAATGGTAATACTAATAGTAACAATAATAATGTTTGTTAATAATAATAACAACAATAATAATAGTAATAATGATAGGGATAATAAAAATATTGATATCAATAGTAATTACTACTACTAAATAGAATGATAATGATAATGATAATAATAATGATGATGATGATGATGATGATGATGATGATGATGATGATGATGATGATGATGATGATGATGATGATGATGATGATGATAATAATAATAATAATAATAATAATAGTAATAAAAAAAATAACAATGGCAAT
>NC_051395.1:13082289-13094789 GCF_015228065.2 Penaeus monodon | reverse complement strand
CGTTCATTGGTTTATTGTTTATTACTTGGTTTATATAGCTTTAATATTTTCGAATATATGAATTTCACACCAGGGTTTATCGGCATGCTTTCTTATGGTACTCTTAGTTTATGTTATTAGAGCCACGAAGAAATATGAATATTATCTAATCAAAATTAACTGAATTTATTAATTCGTCATGCCTCCTCCTACTAATGCAAATTTGTTGCGATATAATATTTTACTGTATTGCTATAGACGTTGTTTAGCTTTTATTTCTAAGATTAGAACATTAGCTAAAGTATTAACAATATCTTTTCAGGGAAATTTGATATCTAGCTTCTTCTGTGTCACCAATTTTCTGGGTTATTCGTGATAAGTGATAAAAATCCTTGTATTGGTAATTTTTTCGATTCTCGTATATTTTTCGACATTTCTTTCTGTATTACATAGTCCTTTGCTTTCTTATGAATAAGACGAGCCTACATTTTGCCAGTTGCATTCCATACTGAAGAGTGCAAATCGTCGCAATGTAACCTAGTTTGAGAATCCCCCTCCCCCTCCCCACTTTGCCCCAAAGAAATAATGACTAAATCCTGTCTGCTGTTGCATAATACATCAATAGTCCTGAACGTGTTGCACACCAGGATCACATAACGTAAACTGACCCTTCGTGACGAGGGCTACAGATCCGGTCGGGCTGGACCCGGGGGAGGGGATGGGGGGGGGGGTCGAAGGGGGTCCAATTCGGACGAATGGGATGGAGAGATAGAGAGAGGACCGGGGAGCCTGGCTGGGGGGGGGGCAGCGTGTTTTGCATTGTGCGTACATATTCATACACACATGCATACACACAAACACAAATAAACACACACACACACACACACACACACACACACACACACACACACACACACACACACACACACACACACACACACACACACACACACACACGCACACACACTCACGCACACACACACACACACACACACACACACACACACACACACACACACACACACACACACACACACACACACACACACACACACACACACACACACAAATATATATATATATATATATATATATATATATATATATATATATATATATATGATGTTAATAATAATATGATTTGGAGATGAAAAATTACCATTGCCAAAAACGCCACAGTTGCTCTCAATAACATCTGGAAAGACTGAAGCATTACCTTACGGACAAAGCTGAGGATATTGAACTCATTAATTTTCCCAATTGCGTCATACGTTTCTGAGTGTTGGGTGCTGAAGAAGATAGACAAGAAAAAGGTCAAAAGTTTTGAAATGTGGTGCTACAGACGAGTACTACGCATTAACTGGACAGAAAAGATGAAGTGCTGAGAAAAATAAATTGTAAAGACCGGCTGTTGGACAACTTGAACAAAAGGAAACTAAAGTTTATTGGTCATGTGATGAGAAGTAAAAGTATTGAGAAAAACTTGCTGACAGGGACGGTGATAGGAAATAGAGGAAGAGGCAAACCGAAGACAAGACTGAGTGACAACATCAAAGATATTTGCGGGTTGTCGATGGTACATGTGGAAAGAAAAGCGCAAGATCGAGTTGAGTGGCGAAGGATGGTGGGGAGGTCCACGGCTGCTCAAACATGAGCATACCGTTATTGATGATGATGATATATATATATATATATATATATATATATATATATATATATATATATATATATACATATATACATATATATGTACATCACACACAGCTATATAAATAGATATATAGACAAATAGATTTATATATAGATAAATAGATAAATATATATATATATATATATATATATATATATATATATATATATATAAATATATATACACACACACACACACACATATATATGTGTGCGTGCGTGCGTGTGTGTATGCGTGTGCGTGTCCGTGTGGTGTGTGTGTGTGTGTGTGTGTGTGTGTGTGTGTGTGTGTGTGTGTGTGTGTGTGTGTGTGTGTGTGCATAAATATACATTTATGAATAGTGTTTAACCCTAAAACAAATTTAAATCGAAAACACACAAAGTGTGTATGTGTCATTGTTTAAATGCATAAATCATAATTCGTGTTCTTTTCATATCCGTCTATATTCCGTCTCCTTCTAATGTTGGAAACGTTTTTTTTCACAACCACAAACCAACATAAAATGATAATGCTCAAAGACGAAATGAAAACGACCATAACCATAGAAGAAACACAAGTCCGTATTTCTTTTATCTTCTCCGATTTGTTTCATTATTTTCACCGGCCCTCTTTCCTTCGTTCCCCGTTTAGTTTGACAGCTGACTGATGTTTAACAATTCAGTCAGTCTGGATACTTGCAGCAACAGCTTTCCCTGACTTTTTGAAGGTAATACAAACAAGGGCAGTATTCAGGCGTAAAATGAAATCATGTAATTTTTTTCTTCCGTAAATTATCTTCTCAAACTGAACCTTTATTTTTGCCACAGCCCCCACACGTCCACGACCCGAAGGAGACGTTCCTGCAGTTCCTCGACCATTCCGAGCGCCAGAAAGCACGTCGGCGGCAGATGAAGAAGAACAAACGCAAAAACCAGATTCCCATGCCCAGGGTAGGTCCTCCGGGTCCTCCAGGTCCGCGTGGTCCCCCAGGTCCTGCAGGAGAAGCTGGAGGTGTCCTTACCACGGGCGAGATGGAGGCCTATATCACGGATTTCCTGAGGGGTAAGGTTGGAGGTTCTGTGCCGTGTTGGCTTTCTCCTTTGTTTGCTGGAATGCTTCCGTAAGATCTTTTATCTTTGGATTCCGTATTATTTTTGTCGAATACCTTTCGGCATAAGAAGAAAACATAAGAAATGGCAAAACCTTTTTACCTCTCCCTCACCATCATTTCGTCGGGAAGTATCAGTATATTTTCACTCTCTGTAA
Source organism: Penaeus monodon (assembly GCF_015228065.2). Classification (NCBI taxonomy): domain Eukaryota; kingdom Metazoa; phylum Arthropoda; class Malacostraca; order Decapoda; family Penaeidae; genus Penaeus; species Penaeus monodon. The sequence goes on along the minus strand of NC_051395.1, from coordinate 13,091,875 downwards.
CTTTTCTTTATTTCATTTCAGAGTTCTTCCAGCAACACAACGACACCGTGCATATTCCGGAATCGTTGGAGAGGGTGGAGAAATCTAGACGGAGCCGTGTTAACGTCGCCTTCACAGCTCACTTGCCTCACCCAGCCACTCTGCGCCCTTCAGTGCTCTCAGTCGTCGATACTTTTACCGTCGTGAGTACTTATGTATTTGTATTGTATTTCTTCTTTTCCTCTTCTTTAATTGTTTGTTTGAATGGTAATTATAAACGCCGGTGACTATCTCTCGTCGAGATGATTATTCCTTAGAATCATGTGATATCACTATTTGTCATGCTTATTGGCGCAATAAAGGTTTGGCGTTAAATTTGATGACTTTATTCAACATTGCTATCATGATGTCTCTTACTCTTTTACTGCCTGGCGAGAAATGAACTCCAGCCTTAGAGAAGATTCACTACATCTCTCCCGTTCTCCAATCCACAGACTTTCGCCCCCGGAGCCTTCGAGCGGCGAGTGGTGGTGGAGCACGGGGGATTTACCGTCACTAAATCTGGGATTTACCAGGTGGCGGCGTCCCTTGTCCTCCACCCTCGAGGCCCCCCGCACTCCACTCTCAAGCCTCTCAAAGACATCCGTGTCTACGTCTGCGTCACTGTTTGCGACAGAGACAGGTATTTAGTCATATTTGCTTAACCCCTGTCTTTCTGTTTACGTATCTGCTTCCGTATGTTCACAATGCCTTTCCAACAAATTGCCTTGGTATTTACACATAAAATTGACTTTCTCTTTCCCTAATAGCATGTCCTAGGCAAGAATTACACAAGTGATAACGTCTGAATAATTAATATTTCCTTCGTTTTCCTCAGTCGACGTTTGGAGTGGGTGGGAAACGTCGGCGAGGGCTCTGTCACGGCGGTACTATCGGGCCACATCATGCTGCGAAGGGGAAACACTCTCCTGGTGGCCGTCGACAACCTTTCTAGGTAAAGTATCTTGCTCTCCCTTTCAAATCCCAGACCTTCCCTACACTCTCATGGGAGCACTGAGCCACACGTCCGTGAGGCTCAGTGGTCATACACACAGACACCAAAGGAGCCATCGACTGTCTTCAGCAGCGCTCACCCACTGACAATATCTACCTTCTGACTACCATCCTCACACTGGCACAGAGGATTCTTGCACAGGGTAGAAGAATTATCATAAACTGGGTTCCCAGCCACATAGGGATCAGAGGGAATGAGCTTGCTGACAGACTAGCCGAAGTTGGCAGGGGTATGCCCCCTAATCCCATGATAATACATCAGAGCCGAAAATTACTTAGGAGGAAGTGTACGGTGATGGCAACCTCCTTCCTCCTGCAGCTTCACAGAGAGGAAACGAGATCCTCCCCCTCGGCCAGCTGGTACTCAGACGCCACCGGCTATGAACCACTGGCACTCTCTGAAATAAACAACAGAGGTACCGAAGTCATTCTGCACAGAATGCGCCTAGGTTACCACTGTTCATGGCAGATCATACAAACAATAGAACGTGAAGAGAGGTGTTGCATGCATTGCGGCGAGCCGAACGCCACACTTGTACATTACTTAGAGAATTGTGTGCACACGCAATTCCTGAGACAAAACCCGCAGAACACAGCCGTCGTGCTGGTAAAGAGATTATGCGAGATGCTTAAACCACGGCTACAGGAGCGCCTGCTGGCAATCCCACCGCCACGGTAAGCACCGAGTGTCAGAGAACCAAATGAGACAGCCATAAAAAGCTGACACAGGCCGGGCCATAAGTGAAAGGCGCGGCCCGCAAATCTCATAGCTAGCCCTACACTCATTTTCTTCCGCACTTTTCTGACGCATTGCTTTCGCTCATCTGACCACCTTACTCCTATTCTTTGGACATATTTTCCGTGTCAGTAAATACAGTCATAATTTCAGTGATAATCAAAAGACTATTGTTAAAATTGAAACTGAAAACAGAACACATTTTTTCTACTCTCCCATGGAGAAGTCAGTAGCCACAAACGATATATCATCACTTAGTTCTAACCTGTGATGTGTATATATAGCTACCAAATAACTTTAGATACATATTGCTCATGATCTCATCCCCCCAGGAGGCCACTGCAAGTAGGCACGGGATCCAGTTTCTCAGCGGCTCTCATTGGTACGTAGACTCCGTCTCCACAACTCGAAAAAGAAAGAAAGAAAGAAAGAAAGAAAAAAAAAACCTTTCGCGCTGAACCATTTAGCGAAGAGACCAGGAAGCCCAGAGAAAAAGGAGAGGTAGTCTTTCGAACTCTTAAGGCATTTCAAAGCAGTATTCGAGTGTATTCAGTCTTCCTTAGTGAACATGTGAGCAAGAGTATAAGGTCCGTAAAAAAAAACTATCAGTGGACACATTTTAAGTGTTTTGATCATGGCTCAGCAACTACGGTGGGACTTCAGGCCATACTAACTTGCGAATCGTGTTTTAGTGTTTTCTTTGCCTGGTGTTTAGTTTTAAGTTCTTATGAAAGGGACACTGTGCGAATGAGACTGAAATGTGGAATATTTATTTCTTTTTTGTAAACAAGGGTGAAACTGGAAAAAATAAACTCTTTATGTACATTCAGTATTCGAAGCGTTTCCTAACGCTGTTAGGAGACAGCATTACTGACCTTCCTCTACCAGTCACGGTATTGTAATTGCTGGGTGAAAAGTCAGCATTTTATTACTCTCATTCTTCTCATTTCATTCCATATAGAATATAAGGCATTGTATGTATCTGTACAAATCATTAGTATTAGCCGATGTCTATCTAGTTATCTGAAATATGTACAGAATTTAAAATAAAATGTATATTCAAACAAACTCCTTAGGAAATCCTCGCTCTGGCTTCACATTCCAGTGGTAGGCCAAAAAGTTATGTTGTTTAAGAAAGTATTATTTTCGCTACAAAAGACATTTGAAAAGATGCAGGGAACAATACATATGTACCATATTTTAGAAAAAGATAAAGAAAAACAATTAATTAGGAAAGAAAATGTAAAAGCAAGTGTTGGACTAAGCATTCTATTTTTATTTATTTATTTAATTTTACTTTTTCTCCCTCTCCCTTGTGCTCCAATTCAGTTACCTTCGCTGTTTGTCCACTTCATTTACACCCTTCTATGTATGCTTTCCCTCCTCCCCCTTCTCCCTCCCTCTGTTCTTCAGAGACAGAGTCAAAGAGATAGAACGACAGAGATGGATATAGTGAGTGGGTGCGTGAGACTATTGCCAATGTGTTATTATCGTTAACATTATCATCATGGTCATATTCATGCTCGCCTACCCACACATCCCCCCCGTCCCCTCATGTTTTAGTTTTGCCGACTATCTTAACTGTAAATACATTAAAAAATGATTGATAATAACTTCCTTTTCCCGTTTTTTTCGGTGAATAAGAGGGTAACATTTATCAAAAGGACATGCAACCATTTTACTGTTGGTCTTAGATAAGATTATATCATATATAAACATAGAGCAGAAAAAAAAATCTACATCAAAATAAAACACAGTAATACCGGTCCTACAAGGTGACACGGCGATAATGCATAAGCGTAACATATAATTTAATTATAAAAGGGCAGTGTGATCGCTCTGCACAGGCAATGGGTGGAGCCATAACAATGACGCCACGCTTGGACAAAACTGGCAGCAAAATCTTAACAGCTTGCCGAACTGTTAAGCCTTTTCGTTAACGTTAAGAGTTGCCTATAACCCCCTCTTATCACAAGGCTTTACCTTAGTGTTATATGACCTTTGATGTCTAGCATTTTTGTTTAAAGCATTAAATGTTAATCTCTATCTGTCAATCTATCTACTTATCTATCTATCCCTTCTTTGTTTAAAGCAACAACCATTAATCTCTCTCCCTCTCTCTTTCTCCTCTTTGTTTAAAGCATTAACCATGGATATATATATATATATATATATATATATATATATATATATATATATATATATATTTCTCTCTCTCTCCCTCTTTCTCTCTCTCTGTATGCCTGTCTGTTTGTCTCTCCCTCTCTCTCACTTATGTTTGGATTCATGCGAATATGTAGACATATGTGGATAACTTATTGGTGCATGTGAAAGAACCGTTAATATACATAAATGTGTGTGTGTGTGTGTATATATATATATATATATATATATATATATATATATATATATATATATATATATATATATATATATATGTATGTATGCACACACACACACACACACACACACACACACACACACACACACACACACACACACACACACACACACCATATATATATATATATATATATATATATATATATATATATATGTATGTATGTATGTATGTATGTATGTATGTATACATACATATTCATATATATGTAATTTCTATTATCACTGTATGTTATTATTATTATCCTTTATCATTTATTATTATCCTTTTATCAATTACCATTATTATACTTAATAATTTAATGGTCAATATCACCATTATGTGAATAATGAATTTAACAGTGATGGTATAGCATAATACTAATGTGGAAATAGATTTAGTAACTAAGAATATGCAGTAACATAGTTGTTTTTAGGACAATTAAATAACAACCCATAATTCTAGCATTTGATGTGGCAATGGGTGTAGGCCATACCGACCTCGATTGCCATTTTAATCCTATTTCTCATGCATGTAAATAGTGCCACGGGGAAGTAATAGATACTGGTATTCATTACTTACGTAATGGTTGGCCACAGCGTTACTAAAGGTACGATTTGCTCGGTGAGAATGTCACTTTTATCGCTCTACTGTTCTTTACTCTACTGATGGCTGTTTAACGATTATCGCTGGATGAAAACAGTGTGTACTGTTTTGCTTCTGTGCCTCTGCGATTGACGACGAGACAGCTTATTGTTTAATAATCATGTGGCGGCAGTTTTTTTTTTTTTAGTAGAAGAGACGGAAGATGATTTTTTTTCCAAATCTATGGGAAAAAAGGGAGGGGGGAAACGTGTGATGTTTGAATTCAGGAATGTAGAGGGATTATTTCAGAAACTGATCCTCCACAAAGATCTCATACCGCTCATCTAAAATTTGGGAGCCACGATAACGCAGACACTCCTTCAAATGGTCGTTTGCGATTTCCAGTTGACTCAAAGTAGATAAAGCAATCTTTTTTATTAATCATACTCAAAATTAGCCCCTAGCCCAGCTATAGATATAGTTAACCCAGATAACAACAACAACAATCTTTAACATAAACATCCTTCTAAAGCAGGACTAAACCGAATTAATAAACTTCTGCTGTAACCTGAATAGACGAATGAACTAAAGCAGAGACTGGAGTAGGAGCAGCCATAGATTCAGGTAAACAAGCTGAAAAAGGAATTTGAGCTCTTTTAGTTATAGCAACTAAAACTGCTAGACTACATAACAAACTATCAATATTTATTATAGATACATTTTCTACATAAAAAAAAAAAAAAAATCCAGCCCCCATAACTAAAAAATAAAGGAATAGATAACAAAATAGCAACATCTCCTATTCGATTAGAAAGAGCCGGTAATATTCCAGCATTAGCTGATTTTTCACTCTGATATACCTGTAATCGCTCAGGCTGATAACCCCACCCCAAAATAAGAATGGTAGGAATTAAAGATCTAATCTAATCTAAAATAACAAATAATCGTGAACAGAAAAAGTCATTAATAAAGAAAATAAATAAATGAGTAAATAAAATAGAAAAAAAAACAATAAGAATAAAAGGATAATTTTTTTTCTTGAACAAACCACAAAAGCAGTAATCCAAAAACCTGATAAAATAAAAATATAACCCAAAGAATCAATGCTGAAACATCATCCCATTATATAATTACTGAAGTCATGGTGACAAAATATAATCATTAAAAAAGAAGGAATAAACAAAGAACTTTGAACAGCCCATCAAGTGTTTACTAGAGGCATCAATATAATACAGTATAATAATAATAAAAAAGAAATACATTGTAATACTCTAAATCTTAAAAAAAAAAAAAAAAAAAAAAAAAAATACCATGCGTACGAACTACAAATACTAAAAGAGTTAACCCGCAGGATTATCAATAAACTCCTTCGATTTTCTTATATCTTATTTATCATCTTTTTAGGAGCCATATTAGTTCCCTTTATTTATGTAGCTTCTCTTGCTTCCAACGAATCTTTGAAATTCTCAAGCTCCTTACTTTTCGTATTTGTATTTACAGCTTTAGCAAGATTTCTAGTAATATTTATAGACCCTATATTAATAAATGCTCCTATTCCATTTCATTACTTAATGTCTTCCACTCCAGCTTTATTAAGAGCTATATATAAATATACCACTATAAATCTCACTTTATTTATTGTATTATATCTTTTATTAACACTAATCGTAGTAGTAAAAATTACTATCACCTTTTTTGGTCCTTTACGACTATCATCATCTTAATAAATGACAATACCGATTCGTAAATCACACCTATTATTTAAAATCTTAAATGGAGCTGTTATTGATCTACTAGCCGCTGCTAATATTTCAACTTCATGAAATTTTGATTCTCTTCTCGGACTACGTCTAGTTATTCAAATTGTCACTGGTCTTTTTCTAGCTATACATAATACTGCTCACGTTGACCTAGCATTTTCAAGTGTCGTTCGTATCTGCCGAGACGTAAATTACGCATGACTACTGCGAACCTTACATGCTAAAGGATCAATTATTATTATTATTATTTTTTTTATTTACTTTTTTTTAAATATATACACACTGACCGAAGTATCGACTACGGATCTTTCTTATATCTTCACGCATGATCAGTAGGTGTTATTCTATTACTATGTATAGCAACAGCCTTTTTAGGGTATGTTTTACCATGAAGACAAATATCCTTCTGAGGTGCTACAGTAATTACAAACCTATTTTCAGCTATCCCCTATATTGGGACAGACTTGGTACAATGAATTTAAGGGGGATTTGCAGTACACAATGCCACATTAACACGCTTCTTCACTTTCCACTTTCTGTTCCCATTTATTGTAGCAGCAGCAACTATTATTCACATTCTTTTCATTCATCAAACAGGATCTAATAACCCACTAGGAATTGTCAGAAATGAGACAAAGTACCATTTCACACCTATTTTACATTTAAAGATATCACTGGATTTATGGTAATATTAGCAGCACTTATCTTATTAACACTGCTAAACCCCTATCTACTAGGAGATCCAGATGACTTTATTCCCGCCAACTCACTCGTTAATCCAGCTCACATTCAACCAGAATGGTATTTCCTATTTGCATATGCTATCTTACGGTCTATTCCAAAGAGACCTACTAATTTTACCTTTCACTCATATAGCAATTCCAAAGATTTAACATCTATCCACTAAATCAACCATATTTTGACATTGTAATATGTCTTCTTATTACCTGAATGAGCACGACACTGAAGATCCTTACGTCATTACGGCAAAATTTTAACCGTTCTCCTACTTTTCTTTCATTATATATTCCGTTACTCTTATATGATGAGATAAAATACTAGATTACGTTATTTGGCGAAAGCATTTTGAAAGCTCCCATAGAGGTTCGAACCCTCTAAAACTTTCTTAAAAAACTACAGTTATAATGTACAAAGAAAACAAGCGGTCTTCACTCCTATAAAAAAAACAATAAACAATTTAAAGCAATTGGTAAAAAACTTTTTCAAGCCAAATACATAGGCTTATCATACCGAAAAGGTGGTAAAGTTCCTCGAACCCAAACAAAAGCAAAAAGCAACTATCACAATTTTTAAATAATAAAGGACTAATTAAAGTTACCCCACACCCAAAAAAAAAAAAAAAAAAAAAAAAAAAAAAAAAACAAAAAAAAAAAAAAAAAAAAAAAAAAAAAAAAAAAAAATATATATATAAATAAATATATAAATAAATTAAAATAAGAGAGACTAATATTCTTAGAAATAAAATACAAGCATATTCAGCCATAAAAATTAAGGCAAACCCCCCTCTTCTGTATTTAGTATTAAAACCAGATACTAGTTCAGACTCCTTCAGCAAAATAAAAAGGAGTCCGGTTAGTCTCCGCAAAACATGAAGCAAATCCAATTAAGGATAAAGAAAAAGTAAACCATAATAGCCATACACCACGCTGGTATAATCTAAGTAAACATAGATCAAAAGCACCTACTAAAAAGATAAAAGACAATAAAATCAAACCAAGTTTCACTTCATAAGAAATTGTTTGAGCTACTGCCCGCAATCTCCCTAAAAGAGAATATTTAGAATTGGATGATCATCCTACTCTCATAGTGGTATACACACCTAATCTTGTACAAAAAAAAAAAAAAAAAAGTACCCATAGTAAAGTTTATTAAACCTAACTTATAAGGTATTACTAATCTTACAATTAAAGAAACAAATAGACTGAAAACGGGAGAAAAATAATAAGGAAGAAAAATTGATGTAACAGGTAAAGTCTGTTCTTTAGCATCAGCAAAAGGTTGTAGTAATTTTATATAAAACCAACCTTATTAGGTCCTTTACGAATCTGAATATAACCTGAAATTTTAAGCTCCAATAAAGTAACAAATGATACTCCTACTAATAGACAGATAATTAATAATAAATAATTTATAACCATAATTAATGTTATCACAGTATTACTTTTGAGATTAAACTCACATTATTGGATCCTAAGTCCAATGCACAATTCTGCAAATTCAAATATTGTGGCACATAGATGGATATAATATATATATATATATATATATATATATATATATATATATATATATATATATAATATATATATATATATAATATAATATATATATATTATATATATATATATAATATAATATAATTATATATATATATATATATATATATAATATATATATATATAATATATATATGAAAATATAAAATATAGAATATAAAATGTAAGATATAAAATATTGAATATAAAATAATATAAAATAGAATAATATAAAATATAAAATAATATAAAATATTAAATACAGAATAACATAAAATAATAAAAATATATATATATAAATAATATAACATATAACATATTAACATATAACATATAATATAAAATATGAAATATAAAATAACATGAAACATAAAATAACACGAAATATAAAATAACATGGAATATAAAATAACATTAAATATATAATAATGTGATGAATAAAATATAGGATATAAAATAAATATAAAACAGCTACCGAGTCGGCCAACCAGAACCAGCTTACCGATTTTTCCTTCTCCATCGAGTGGCCTGTTGCTGCCTTTCTGCATACCTGCCGACCTGAGTGACCTTTGACCTCGAGAGGGGGACGTTATCTCCGTGGAAAAAATATTTACTCGTGAACCGCCAAACACGAGCAAGTGTCAAGAAACACCTGTTAACTTTTCCCGAAGCCATAGAGGGTTTACTCTGGTCTCGATCCTGGTTCGTGCTACGTGCGAGTCGAAGACGATACCGATGCTGGCACCAAGATCTAAAGGAAATTGCCAGAAATCGGGGTTTTTATATACCCAACTCCGTTTCAGGCACGACGCCGCTT
>NC_051395.1:13037492-13064992 GCF_015228065.2 Penaeus monodon | reverse complement strand
GATGATGCTGACTCTTACAACACAGTGAAGGGAACACTCAAGTATGATGATTGGGGTAAGCTGCGCGTCACGTGGTAGCCAACTGAAGTCTGGACACAGACTGAGTAAACTGGTAAACTCGGCACAAGCAGTGAATGTTACAGATGGCATTGGTACATGCAGGAATGGGGGGAGTTTCATTGTAATGCCTACAGATTTTAATGTTTGTTTACTTTTACTTACTTTTTGTGTGTGGTTTACTTTCACAAAGATAAAGAAGAAAATAGGAAGGAACGTCAGTAGCAATCCACATGGACCTGGCTTGAACTACCAACCGTCTCTGATAGATATAAGAATAGATTAGGGAAACGACGATAGCTATCAGCAAGGATTTACTTGAACCAATTGTCATCACACAGAGAAGAAATGTATGGAAAACAAGAAATTGTACATCATGTACGAGTCACTCGCCATGACTGACAAAATCGTGGGCAAAAGAGATATCATCATAGATCTTATGCCGCAATATACAGAACAACGAAGGAAAGTAGGAAGGGCCACCGCTGTCGCCAGAGTAAGCGACACTTGAGTGGGAGCAACCATTCAGCCGATGTAAAGCGTGTGCCACGCTAAGCCACCAGAATATGTGACACAGAGATAAGAGCACTGGTCACCAGGTGTGAGCGAAGAGAATGTGACTGGGGTCAGTGAAAAGGGCTAGCTTGCGGGTTATCTGGACGACAGATATGAGACCCCCAAGACCCCGTGTCCCCAGTGGAGGACAAGGTGGTGGAGCTGACCAGTGTGGCTTGGGCCGTCTGCTGTGTCCCTCTTTGTTTTCCTACTTACGGCTGCCTTATCGGCGGTTCCTTCGAGGACGGATTTGTTCCTGTGCGAAAAAGAAAGGCAATCTGCGTCCTGCCCAAGGAGAAGGTGTGCTTGGACGGAGGTGAAGTGTCATCCGGACTTGCACGTTTGTGACACAAACCATTAATGAAAGGTTTCAGTGTTTTTTGTTCTGTGTGAGCTTGTGTGTGTGTTTTTGTGTGTATGTGTTACGCGTGAGCGTGAATGAGAAGAAAGTGAGAGTGGCACACTGAGAGTGAATCACAACATAAGATTAACATTCAGTATAACAATACTGAGATAAATAAGAATGTTATTTAAAAACATTTCAACTACCACTTGAATTCAACATTTAATGAAAGGCGACATGTGACGCATTAATGAATGGTGACGTGAAAAATATTTGCAAAGCTTTACAGCAAGTGAGTCTTCTTGGGTCAGAAATTCGTGAAACATGCCAAGTAGATGCTAGATGTCGGACTTCATCGAGGGGGGGCGTCCTATACCAAAAGTGTTAGAATGAGCGAACTGAGCTGGGAAATCTATAAATAAGAGTTCTCTTCTGCATAATCTGTATGCACTCATGACATTTCCTACAGTATCTAACAATCAGCAATACACACCGATCATTTGGGGAAATTTACCAAAACATCAAGAGACTTCAAGGGTAAGAAGTTGTGATTAATAAGCGAATAACGATCTAGCTAAACCTAGTCCTACCATTAATTATACGACGTAACTGCAGTCACACGACTGAAAGTTGCGATCAAATTAATAACTTGTATTACTCTACTATGGTAACGTCAGATCTATAGATTTATGAACCCAGCTTATATCGGGGCATCCCGTGCGCTATGATATGGGGAGATCAACACTCGGAAAAATATATAAAATCACTTTAACAAGCTCCGTTCTAGCGCCGATAGAATGTGTCACCAATGAGTAATGTAACTATGCTACGGTTATTCTCAAGGTGTCAACAACAACCAAATTATGGAAAAAACGAGCGGTCATCTCTTGGCCTTCCCACGAGAAAGTGCAGTCAGAATAGAAAGTGCAGTCAGGTCAAGACATGGAAAACGTGCTACAAGAAAAGAATAATGAAGTATTCGTGAAGAAATTCCGAACGCATTAATAAGTTGCAGTGAAACATTGAATCTTAATAATGAAGAAATTAATTAACTACTTGTTAAAAACATATATCATTCTGTTGACCCACATACTGTGATCACACAGTAATGCGTTAAGGACAGAAATATTGAAAGTGCCATTTGTGTTTACCAAAATCAATGAGAAGATTAACATACGGCTAACATTTATGAGAGAAGAAGGAAGAAAAGAGGCCAAAACGTATACTCATTTTTGAAGACGTAGTCGATCAGGAAGCGGTCGAGCGAATTTTGAATTGTGTGAGCACGTTGCGCAAAGGTCGACCACGTCTGCCGCTAGACTGTAACAGTCTCTGACCCTAGTACATGAAGGGGTAATTCATAGTTATGAGCTTTACTCTTATTATGAAAGATTCAATGCCCAGTGTGGGGAAAACGAGCCCATGTCTTAGGTAAAGCGGTGAGTGCGGGTCGCATGGTCGGCCAACAAGCCTTAGGGCAAGGCGGTAGGCATCCTTATCACGTCAGCACGGACAACAGTGAGTAAACTGGGTCATCCTTGGGCACAAAGCAGTGAGCGTCCATGAATGCGTGGCGTTGTACAGCTGCAGGAAGTGTGGGGACCAAGGAATGGGGTGAAGCGAGGTGAGTTATGTATCGCTAATCCCTATAGAAGGGGAGGTAACGGACATATAGAATTGTCACATTCGCTGAGAGGAGAGAGAGAGAGAGAGAGAAGAGAGAGAGAGAAAAGAAAGAGAGAGATGAGAGAGAGGGGGAAGAGAAAGAGAGAGAGAGAGGAGAGAGAGAGAGAGAGAGAGGGGGGGGGGATAGCTTAAAGTAGATAAAACATTACTGAGACAGATAAGTGAGAAGAGAGATGATTCTGCTCAGCACCGGCAAAATTCCTGCCACTTCCTAATCTTATGAGAATCCTCACCCCTGGGAGAGGGGACCCTTTAGATGCCTATAGTTACGTCCTTAGCACGGGATCACAGTGATTACGTTTGACATAATCCAACTTACAAATAGATTTAAATTTTTTTTTTTTTATAGAAATATATCTTCCTTTTGGCGGAGGTACAAACAGAAATTAATGTCATTCAAAAGTTATTATGCAGTCGGTTATAAAATTTATATTTTATTTATTGAAAATTTCTGCGCGTCACACTCAAGGTTAGCGGCGTATTCAGATAGCGGTAGCCATTACGTTAAAGTTTTGCAAACAAAAAGGGAAAAATTGATTAACATTAAGATAAGTGGACAGAGAAGGATATAAGAAGAGAAGGAAAGAAAGGGGAGAAGGAAGACCGTGCAAAATTTGAGGCAGGTGAGGCCAAGTAGGGAGATCCCAGCTTAGGCTCCGTCTCCTAAACATACCGCAACAACAACGAGAGGAGGGGGGGAGGTAGAAATAATAGTTTAAAGCTTTTTACGTAGCAAATTTGTTTTAATTATGATAAGCAAATTTTGCGTCATCATAAACTTATGATGAATTTAGTCCGCCTGGTAGGATGAGAAACCCAAAGAGAGCAGATACTGCTATCTCGAATGTGTATTTATATTTATTTGTTCTTTTGCTCTAATCAACTTATATAATTTTTTTTTAGTCCAGTTTTCCTACTCTAAGCATTACATTTCCTCTCAAACAACTGAGTATTACCACGACATAGGCAGAGGAGGGTATTCAATTGGCACTCATACAGCTAAATAGTCATCACGCCTTCACTGAGAGTTTGTTGACGCCTGGGGTTTTTGCTTTCTTCTCCCGTTTATAATGCTCTGCTCTTTTTTTATCTCTGTATCCCATGTTGTGCCGATTTCTCCTATGCTGATGTCTCTCCTTCTTGGCTGTTTCTGAGCCGCTCTTTAATCTGTTTCTGTCTGAGTTACTCTCTTCTCTTCTCATTTCTCTCTCACTCTCTCTCTCTTTTCTCTATATATTATATATATATATATATTATATTATATATATATAATATTGTGGTGAAGTGGTGTGGTGTTGTGATGTTGTGTGTTATGTGTGTGTGTTGTTGTGTGTGCTGTGTGTGTGTGTGTTTGTTTTTGTGTGTGTTTGTTGTCTTAAGTATTAGTTTTTAATATGGTATGTATGTGTGGTCGTGTGTGTGTTGTGGTTGGTGTGTGTGTGCTGAAAAAAACGACATGGAGACTGACATTTCCTCCCTTCGCATCCTCAAGCTCGGGGCCTACCGGAGAATCCTTATTGTAGAGATCTAATGCCTCTGCATGTGCAAAGTCGCTAATAAGCCGCAAACAGGGCGTGAAAGCATGAGCAACGGGTAGAACGCAGTAAGGACCTGCAAATATGTAGTGTGTGTGTGAGAGAGAGAAGAGAGGGGGAAAACGAGAGGGAGAGTGTGTATGTGTTTTTTTCTATGTTATATATACATATATATAATATATATATATATATATATATATAATATATATATTATATATATTATATATTTTTATATTTTTTTTATTTTATATATTTTATATGTATATGTGTTGTTATAATGACATTATATTATTATATTATATATATATATATATATTATTATTTATATATTTTGTGTGTGTGTTGTGTGTGTGGTGGTGTGGGTTGGTGTGGATGCTTGTGTTGCTCTGTGTGGTCTGGGTGTGTGTGTTGTGTGTGTTATGTGTGTGTGGTGGCTGTGCGTGTGCGTGCGGGGCGTTGAGTGCCGGTAGGCGTGGAACCTGCTGTGCGGTGTGTGTGTATGAGGCGTGTGGGGGAAATGGGGTGCAGATGCGTTGTGCGTTGTCGTGTGTTTTTTATTTATAAGCTTACACACACACACACACATAATACACACAGCATATATATATATATATAATATAAAATAAAAAATATAAAATATATATATATAGTATGTATATATATGAATATATTATATATATATATATATATTATATATATATATATATATATATATATATATATATATATATAATTATATATATATATATAAAATATATATATATATATATGTGTGTGTGTGTGTGTGGGGTGTGTGGGGTGTGTGTGTGTGTGTGTGTGTGTGGTGTGTGTGTGGTGTGTGTGTGTGTGTGGTGTGTGTGTGTGGCGGTGCGTGTGGGGTTTGTGGCGTGGGTGTGGGTGGCGTGTCGTGTGGCGGTGTGGTGTGCCGTGTGCGTGTGTGTGTGTGTGTGTGTGGTGTGCGCGTGTGCGTGCGTGGCGTGTGTGTTTATTTATGTATATAGCACACACACACACAAATATAGTATATATTATATATAATATATATATATATATATATATATATTTATATATATAATATATGTATGTAGTATGTATGTATGTATGAATGTATGATATATATATATATATATATATAATATATATAATTATATATATATATATATTATATTATTTGTGTGTGTTGTGTGTGGTGTGTGTGTGTTGTGTGTGGGGCTGTGGTGTGCTCATCATCCGCAACCAAAATCATATTCATTTTCCTCTACAAACGTATCAGAAAATGGTTTGTATGATAAGCTCTTCAATTAATAGATTTAGATTTATAGTGATTTTTTATATTTTTTCGGGAAATAAATCGAAGATGTTACAACAGTAAACTTCAATATCATTTAATCTTAAGAAATGGAAAGGGAGCTTCATGGCTTTTTCCAGATTCAGGAGTTTATTTTGAAAAGCTTGAAATTTTATGAATAATTACCCTAAAATTACGAATCAAGAGTAATATATTACAGTTCTTGTCTCATTTTTCTCAAAGGTAAGAAATTAATATATATTTTTTTTCATCTGTTGGCTTTCTGTGGGGGTACCATATAAATTTTGTTATGTTTCAGCCAACGCTCTCCGTGGAGCATCTTTGCTGTTTCTGCTATGGAAATTCATTCAAAGAGCTACCTGGCAATATATTTGCCGTAAGTCGGTGTTGACCAAGCAATGTAACAGATCTAATTAATCCATCTCTTTTCAAAAATTGTAACCTAAGACCAACGAAACTGGGATTTTACAGTTATACTCCGATGAATTTTACCTGCCATGTTTGTGTCCCAGGATTTTGTGTGATTTGTTCCTTCATTATTATGCAGCTTACCCCGTCACTTTTTCGGCATGTATTTTAACACTCTTCCTCCCTGTCATAAATGATGCATCGTTCTTGAGAGAAATATCAAAGTAATACCATGAATGAAGAATCAAAACAAACGACCAAAGATCACAACACACCACTCCGCAATAAATCCTGCTTGGCCAGGACAGGGGACGTAAACTACCATGTGTATGTTCTTTTTAAGCAGGGTCGTATGTCTTGTGTCGCACACGTGCGTTTGTGTTTATGTGCAAGAGTACAATTGTTTGTGCATGTAGGTATGTTTTGGGTTAAATACAAATAGATAAATAGGTTACTTGCTTCGTATTCAATATATATCCATTAAAATTACTTTCTAAATATTTACTTTAACTTAAGATGGTTTACGAAAGAAAAAATGCATACATTTAGTAAGATATATTTACACAGATCTACTACAATGTAATAAAGTACATGGGAGGAAGTACACAGATTTACCTTCAGCAGAAGTAGATAGAATGCCTACACGTTGGATGCATATAAATACCTACAGTACAACAACACTTAAACAACACTACCTATCCCATAGGAGAGTCCAGTGGGTATTATATTAAGAACGATTTTCACAGGTTTGATTACAACACGAGGAGTAGTCACATTAAATCAATTTATATTTCTTTTAAAGTAGTAGTATTAAGATTTGCGAAGTTTTGGCTTCGCCCGGGCCTTTCACATATGGTCCCGGCTTTCTTTTAAAGCCTGTCGTTTGAGTTTTTACATCAGATACTGAGGACTTAATTCAATTCAATAAATAATGCATATGGAAGAAAAGGCCGGATAAAGTTTTTTTTTTTTTTTTTTTTCATTACTCTTAGGACAAAGAACACTTTATAATCATTAGAAAATATGTTGTGTTGACTAAACAAAATATGTAATGTCAGAAATAAAAGTGATACAACATGGCTCACGTTTAGGATTAGAATAATAGAATAAATAAAAATAATAATAACAAAAAAGCAACAGAACAAAAAATAACGATAAAACGACATATACTTAATTCCGCTTCTTTGATAAGAACTTTTACGATCCGATGTTAAACAGGTTCTCTCTGAATACAACGATACACTCTTTTGTTTCTTTGAAATGTGAAAAAGCCCTCATTGCATATTATATTAAGCGGCGTCGTGTCTGAAACGGAGTTGGGTATATAAAAAAACCGATTTCTGGCAATTTCCTTTAGATCTTGGTGGCAGCATCGGTATCGTCTTCGACTCGCACGTAGCACGAACCAGGATCGAGACCAGATCTCTATGGTTTCGGGAAAAGTTAACAGGTGTTTCTTGACACTTGCTCGTGTTTGGCGGTTCACGAGTAAATATTTTTTCCCACGGAGATAACGTCCCCCTCTCGAGGTCAAAGGTCACTCAGGTCGGCAGGTATGCAGAAAGGCAGCAACCCTCGATGGAAGGAAAAATCGGTAAGCTGGTTCTGGTTGGCCGATCGTAGCTGTTTTATATTTATTTTATATCCATATTTTATTCATAACATATTATATATTTAATGTTATTTTATATTCCATGTTATTTTATATTGTGTTATTTTATGTTCATGTTATTTTATAGTTCATATTTTAATTATATGTTATATTAATATGTTATATGTTATATTATTATATTTGTATATTTTTTATGATTTATGTTATATTTTAGTTATTCGTATTTTATATTTTATATATTTTACATTTCATATTATTTGTTTAATATTTTATATATTTTACATTTCAATTATATATTTCCATTTATATTATTTCATATTCTATGTTATTTAATATTTTATATTATTTTATATTCAATATTTTATATCTTACATTTTATATTCTATTTTTTATATTTTACATTTTATATTTTAAGTTTTCCTCGAGATTTTTAATTCACTCGGTAATTGCTTTCTAATTTTTTTTAACAATTTATTTACAGTATAAAGGATATCTCTTATATATATATATATATATATATATATATATATATAATTATATAATATATATATAATATAGTATATATATATATTATATATATATATGTATAAATATATTATATATATATATATATATATATCTATATATATATTATATAAGATATATATATATATTTATATATATATATATATAATATATATATATATATTATATATATCTATAATATATATATATTTATATATATAGAGTATATATATTTATATATTAATATTATATTAACCTATATAATATTTTATATAATATATATATATATACTATATATATATTTATTTATTTAATATTATATTATACTATATATATATTTATTATAATATATATTATAATAGATATATATATATATCTATATGATAATATATATATATTTATATCCATCTAGTGTGCCACAATATTTGAATTGCAGAATTGTGCTTGGACTTAGGATCAATAATGTGTGTTTACTCTCAAAAGTAATTACTGTGATAACATTAATTATGGTTATAAATTTTTATTATTAATATCTGTCTATTAGAGGAGTCAATTTGTACTTTTATTGAGCTTAAAATTCAGGGTTATTTCAGATTCGTAAAGGACTAATAAGGTGGTTTTATATAAAATTACTACACCTTTTTCTGATACTAAAGAACAGATTTACTGTTACATCAATTTTTTTTTCCTTATTTTTTTCTCCGTTTTCAGTCTTATTTTTTCTTTAATTGTTTAGATTTTTAGTATACTTATAGTTAGGTTTAATAAACTTACTATGGTACTTTTTTTTTTGTACAAAGATTAGGTGTGTATACCACTAGTGAGGTAGGTGATACAATTCTACATATTCTCTTTTAGGAGATTGCGGGCAGTAGCTCAAACAATTTCTTATGAGTGAAACTTGTTTAATGTTTATTGTCTTTTTATTTAGTAAGTCCTTTTGATCTATGTTAACTGTAGATTAACCAGCGTGGGTATGGATATTATGGTTGACTTTTCTTATCCTTAATGGATTTGCTTCATGTTGCGGAGACTAACCGGACTCCTTTATTTTGCTGAAGAGCTGAACTAGTAACTGGTTTTAATACTAAATACAGAAGAGGGGGGTTGCCTTAAATTTTTATGGCGATATTGCTTGTATTTATTTATAAGAAAAATATAGTCTCTATTTAATTTATATATATATATTTATATATATATTATATTTTTTTAATTTTTTTTTTTTTTTTTGTGGTTTTAATAGCCTTTATAATAGTAAAACTTTGTGAATGTTGCTTTGTTGGGTTCGGGTAAATTACTGATTTGTGTGGGGTATGATAAGTGTTAATGATAAGTCTTTTTACTAATATGCTTTAAATGTGTAGTTGTTTGTATAGGAGTGGACTTTGCCACTTTTTCTTGTAGGTTATTAGATCTGTATTTGTTGAAAAAGTTATTAGGTTCGCACATAAAGGCGAAACTTTAAAACGTTTATGTTCCTTTTATGCAAATCCCTAATCTGTATTTCTATCTGTCATATAAGGGTAAGCTGTAGGTTTTAATATGAGAAAAGTAGAGAGGTATTTGTCCTCATTACGAAAGATCTTCAAACGGCTGCTTCCTATTCAGTAAAAAGACAAACTTACTATATCAAATATATAAGATTGTATTTAGTGGTATAAATGTTAAGAAAAAGTAGAAAGTAAAATTAGTAGAGTATATTGATAGATCCGTAAGCGTTCGCAAGTCAGTAATATACCATCTGGTACTGAACGATGAAAGCTAGGTAACGAGTGATTTGTGCGAAAACAGTTAATCTTTGGAATCTCCTATGTAGTGAGAAGGTAAAATTAGTAAGTCTGCATATTGACCAGTAGATCAGAAAGTCATTTAAGATTTAAATAGGTGTGAATTTACTGTCTGGTTGAATTGTGAGTTATTAGACTTTATGATGAAGTCGTAAAGGAAAAAAATATAGTATTGTGCTACTATAGATAGGGTTAGCAGAAAGTATAATAAGAACTAAGTGCATGTTGCTAAGTATCACCTTAAATCATGAAGTCTTAATATAAGGTGGATGTGAAAATAGTTGAATACTAGCATTTATGAAATATTGGTCTTATTAAAATACCTAAAAATGTGCTAAAGTTGCTACATATAATAGAAAAATAGAGCTGGGAAATATAGAAGATCGTTGCGATGTCAGTGGTATATAATATAAAAACAAATGTCCAAAAAATATATAATAATATTGAATAGCATGAAGTCAGGTTTATGCATTACGCGGGATAGACGCTTGAAAAGTAGGTTTGTATATGTACTGCTAGGACCTCATTTGATAAATTAGACGTATGGTAAAGAATCTTTTAAATTTCTATAAGTTGTAAATATTAGCAGCCTAGTAGATCAATAGCTTAGATTTAAAAAGTGTATTCTACTTCGGTATGTAGTATTATATGTTGTCAACAAAAAGTAATAATAATAATATAATAAAGATTACTAAGTGAGTATATGTAATTTGCTCAATAGCGAAACAATTGAATGATAGGAGCATTTATTATAGCTAAAAATACTGAAATTTGAAACTAACATCGAAAGAGACAATTTCAAAAGTGAAAAAGAGCCTAAAGAATAAAGCCAAAGATTAAATAAGTTGAAACGAGGTATTGATCTGTATTAGTATTAGTCGTAGCAGTTTTTTTTTTTTTTTTTTTTTTTTTTTTTTTTAAGATTTAGAGTATTACAATGTATTTCTTTTTTATTATATTATCCTGTATTATATTGATGCCTCTAGTAAACACTTGATGGGCTGTTCAAAGTTCTTTGTTTATTCTTTCTTTTTTAATGATTATATTTTGTCACCAGACTTCAGTAATTATATAATGGGATGATGTTTCAGCATTGATTCTTTGGGTTATATTTTTATTTATCAGGTTTTTGGATTACTGGCTTTTGTGGTTGTTCAAGACAGAAAGTATGTAAGGAGAATAATTATCCATCTTTATTCTTATTGTTTTTTTTTTCTATTTTATTTACTCATTTTTTTTTTTTTTTATTAATGACTTTTTCTGTTCACGATTATTTGTTATTTTAGATTAGATTAAAGATCTTAATTCCTACCATTTTATTTGGGGTGTGGGTTATCAGCCTGAGCGAGTACAGGTATATCAGAGTGAAAAATCAGCTAATGCTGGAATATTACCGGCTCTTTCTAATCGAATAGAGATTTGCTATTTTGTTATCTATTTCTTTATTTTTTAGTTATGGGGGCTGGATTTTTTTTTTTTTATTGTCTTATTAGAAAATGTATTATATAAATATTGATAGTTTGTTATGTAGTCTAGCAGTTTTAGTGCTATAACTAAAAGAGCTCAAATTCCTTTTTCAGCTTGTTTACCTGAATCTATGGCTGCTCCTACTCCAGTCTCTGCTTTAGTTCATTCGTCTATTCAGGTTACAGCAGAAGTTTATTTATTAATTCGGTTTAGTCCTGCTTTAGAAGGATGTTTATGTTAAAGATTGTTGTTGTTGTTATCTGGGTTAACTATATCTATAGCTGGGCTAGGGGCTAATTTGAGTATGATTAATAAAAAAGATTGCTTTATCTACTTTGAGTAACTGGAATCGCAAACGACCATTTGAAGGAGTGTCTGCGTTATCGTGGCTCCCAATTTTAGATGAGCGGTATGAGATCTTTGTGGAGGATCAGTTTCTGAAACTAATCCCTCTACATTCCTGAATTCAAACATCACACGTTTCCCCCTCCCTTTTTTCCCATAGATTTGGAAAAAAAAATCATCTTCGTTCTCTTCTACTAAAAAAAAAAACTGCCGCCACATGATTATTAAACATAAGCTGTCTCGTCGTCAATCGCAGAGGCACAGAAGCAAAACAGTACACACTGTTTCATCCAGCGATAATCGTTAAACAGCCATCAGTAGAGTAAAGAACAGTAGAGCGATAAAAGTGACATTCTCACCGAGCAAATCGTACCTTTAGTAACGCTGTGGCCAACCATTACGTAAGTAATGAATACCAGTATCTATTACTTCCCGTGGCACTATTTACATGCATGAGAAATAGGATTAAAATGGCAATCGAGGTCGGTATGGCCTACACCCATTGCCACATCAAATGCTAGAATTATGGGTTGTTATTTAATTGTCCTAAAAACAACTATGTTACTGCATATTCTAGTTACTAAATCTATTTCCACATTAGTATTATGCTATACCATCACTGTTAAATTCATTATTCACATAATGGTGATATTGACCATTAAATTATTAAGTATAATAATGGTAATTGATAAAAGGATAATAATAAATGATAAAGGATAATATAATAACATACAGTGATAATAGAAATACATATATATGTATATGTATATATGCACACATACATACATACATACATACATATATCTATATCTATCTATCTATCTATATATATATATATATATATATATGTGTGTGTGTGTGTGTGTGTGTGTGTGTGTGTGTGTGTGTGTTGTGTGTTGTTGTGTGTGCATACATATATATATATATATAAATATATAATATATATATATATATATTGCATTAATATAATAATATAATATAGTTATTGTGTGCATGTGAAGAAACCATTAATAAACAAATGGTGTGTGTAAATATATATAGATAATAAATATAATACATAATATATATATATATATATATATATATATATATATATATATATATATATATATATATATATTACACACACACACACACATTATGTATATAACGGTCTTTCACATGCACCAATAAGTTATCCACATATGTCACTGATGCATGAATCAAACATAAGTGAGAGAGAGGAGAGAAAACAGAAGGCATACAGAGAGAGAGAAAGAGTGAAGAGAGAGAATTATATATATATATATTATATATAATATAATAATATAATTATATTTTATATATATTTTATATATATTATATATATATCCATGGTTAATGCTTTAAACAAAGAGGAGAAAGAGAGAGGGAGAGAGATTAATGGTTGTTGCTTTAAACAAAAGAAGAGGATAGATAGATAAGTAGATAGATTGACAGATAGAGATTAACATTTAATGCTTTAAACAAAAATGCTAGACATCAAAGGTCATATAACACTAAGGTAAAGCCTTGTGATAAGAGGGGGTTATAGGCAACTCTTAACGTTAACGAAAAGGCTTAACAGTTCGGCAAGCTTTTAAGATTTTTGCTGCGTTGCAAGCTGGCGTCATTGTTATGCTCACCATTGCCTGTGCGAGCGATCACACTGCCTTTTAAATACAATATATGTTACCACCATTATCGCCGTGTCACCGTAGGAGGTATTACTGTGTTTTATTTTGATGTAGATTTTTTTTTTCTGCTCTATGTTTATATATGATATAATCTTATCTAAGACCAACAGTAAAATGGTTGCATGTCCTTTTGATAAATGTTACCCTCTTATTCACGAAAAAAACGGGAAAAGGAAGTTATTATCAATCATTTTTAATGTATTTACAGTTAAGATAGTCGGCAAAAACTAAAACATGAGGGGACGGGGGGGATGTGTGGTAGGCGAGCATGATATGACCATGATGATAATGTTAACGATAAAACACATTGGCAATAGTCTCACGCACCCACTCACTATATCCATCTCTGTCGTTCTATCTCTTCTACTCTGTCTCTGAAGAACAGAGGGAGGGTAAGGGGGAGGAGGGAAAGCATACATAGAAGGGTGTAAATGAAGTGGACAAAACAGCGAAGGTAACTGAATTGGAGCACAAGGGAGAGGGAGAAAAAGTAAAAATTAAATAAATAAATATAAAATAGAATGCTTAGTCCAACACTTGCTTTACATTTTCTTTCCTAATTATTGTTTTTCTTTATCTTTTTCTAAAATATGGTACATATGTATTGTTCCCTGCGTCTTTTCAAATGTCTTTGTAGCGAAAATAAACTTTCTTAAACCACATAACTTTTTGGCCTACCACTGGAATGTGAAGCCAGAGCGAGGATTTCTAAGGAGTTGTTGAATATACATTTATTTTAATTCTGTACATATTTCAGATAACTAGATAGACATCGGCTAATACTAATGATTTGTACAGATACATACAATGCCTTATATTCTATATGGAATGAAATGAGAAGAATGAGAGTAATAAAATGCTGACTTTTCACCAGCAATTACAATACCGTGACTGGTAGGAAGGTCAGTAATGCTGTCTCCTAACAGCGTTAGGAAAACGCTTCGAATACTGAATGTACATAAAGAGTTTATTTTTTCCAGTTTCACCCTTGTTTACAAAAAAGAAATAAATATTCCACATTTCAGTCTCATTCGCACAGTGTCCCTTTCATAAGAACTTAAAACTAAACACCAGGCAAAGAAAACACTAAAACACGATTCGCAAGTTAGTATGGCCTGAAGTCCCACCGTAGTTGCTGAGCCATGATCAAAACACTTAAAATGTGTCCACTGATAGTTTTTTTTTTACGGACCTTATACTCTTGCTCACATGTTCACTAAGGAAGACTGAATACACTCGAATACTGCTTTGAAATGCCTTAAGAGTTCGAAAGACTACCTCTCCTTTTCTCTGGGCTTCCTGGTCTCTTCGCTAAATGGTTCAGCGCGAAAGGTTTTTTTTCTTTCTTTCTTTCTTTCTTTCTTTCTCGAGTTGTGGAGACGGAGTCTACGTACCAATGAGAGCCGCTGAGAAACTGGATCCCGTGCCTACTTGCAGTGGCCTCCTGGGGGGATGAGATCATGAGCAATATGTATCTAAAGTTATTTGGTAGCTATATATACACATCACAGGTTAGAACTAAGTGATGATATATCGTTTGTGGCTACTGACTTCTCCATGGGAGAGTAGAAAAAATGTGTTCTGTTTTCAGTCAATTTTAACAATAGTCTTTTGATTATCACTGAAATTATGACTGTATTTACTGACACGGAAAATATGTCCAAAGAATAGGAGTAAGGTGGTCAGATGAGCGAAAGCAATGCGTCAGAAAAGTGCGGAAGAAAATGAGTGTAGGGCTAGCTATGAGATTTGCGGGCCGGGCCTTTCACTTATGGCCCGGCCTGTGTCAGCTTTTTATGGCCTGTCTCATTTGTTCTCTGACACTCGGTGCTTACCGTGGCGGTGGGATTGCCAGCAGGCGCTCCTGTAGCCGTGGTTTAAGCATCTCGCATAATCTCTTTACCAGCACGACGGCTGTGTTCTGCGGGTTTTGTCTCAGGAATTGCGTGTGCACACAATTCTCTAAGTAATGTACAAGTGTGGCGTTCGGCTCGCCCGCAATGCATGCAACACCTCTCTTCACGTTCTATGTTTGTATGATCTGCCATGAACAGTGGTAACCAGGCGCATTCTGTGCAGAATGACTTCGGTACCTCTGTGTTTATTTCAGAGAGTGCCAGTGGTTCATAGCCGGTGGCGTCTAGAGTACCAGCTGGCCGAGGGGGAGGATCCGTTTCCTCTCTGTGAAGCTGCAGGAGGAAGGAGGTTGCCATCACCGTACACTTCCTCCTAAGTAATTTTCGGCTTGATGTATATCATGGGATTAGGGGGCATACCCCTGCCAACTTCGGCTACTCTGTCAGCAAGCTCATTCCCTCTGATCTCTATGTGGCTGGGAACCCAGTTTATGATAATTCTTCTACCCTGTGCAAGAATCCTCTGTGCCAGTGTGAGGATGGTAGTCAGAAGGTAGATATTGTCAGTGGGTGAGCGCTGCTGAAGACAGTCGATGGCTCCTTTGGTGTCTGTGTGTATGACCACATGTCCTTCCCTCACGGACGTGTGGCTCAGTGCTCCCATGAGAGTGTAGGGAAGGTCTGGGATTTGAAAGGGAGAGCAAGATACTTTACCTAGAAAGGTTGTCGACGGCCACCAGGAGAGTGTTTCCCCTTCGCAGCATGATGTGGCCCGATAGTACCGCCGTGACAGAGCCCTCGCCGACGTTTCCCACCCACTCCAAACGTCGACTGAGGAAAACGAAGGAAATATTAATTATTCAGACGTTATCACTTGTGTAATTCTTGCCTAGGACATGCCATTAGGGAAAGAGAAAGTCAATTTTATGTGTAAATACCAAGGCAATTTGTTGGAAAGGCATTGTGAACATACGGAAGCAGATACGTAAACAGAAAGACAGGGGTTAAGCAAATATGACTAAATACCTGTCTCTGTCGCAAACAGTGACGCAGACGTAGACACGGATGTCTTTGAGAGGCTTGAGAGTGGAGTGCGGGGGGCCTCGAGGGTGGAGGACAAGGGACGCCGCCACCTGGTAAATCCCAGATTTAGTGACGGTAAATCCCCGTGCTCCACCACCACTCGCCGCTCGAAGGCTCCGGGGGCGAAAGTCTGTGGATTGGAGAACGGGAGAGATGTAGTGAATCTTCTCTAAGGTGGAGTTCATTTCTCGCCAGCAGTAAAAGAGTAAGAGACATCATGATAGCAATGTTGAATAAAGTCATCAAATTTTAACGCCAAACCTTTATTGCGCCAATAAGCATGACAAATAGTGATATCACATGATTCTAAGGAATAATCATCTCGACGAGAGATAGTCACCGGCGTTTATAATTACCATTCAAACAAACAATTAAAGAAGAGGAAAAGAAGAAATACAATACAAATACATAAGTACTCACGACGGTTAAAAGTATCGACGACTGAGAGCACTGAAGGGCGCAGAGTGGCTGGGTGAGGCAAGTGAGCTGTGAAGGCGACGTTAACACGGCTCCGTCTAGATTTCTCCACCCTCTCCACGATTCCGGAATATGTCACGGTGTCGTTGTGTTGCTGGAAGAACTCTGAAAATGAAATAAAGAAAAGTTACAGAGAGTGAAAAATATACTGATATTCCCGACGAAATGATGGTGAGGGAGAGGTTAAAAAGGTTTGCCATTTCTTATGTTTTCTTCTTATGCCGAAAGGTATTCGACAAAAATAATACGGAATCCAAAGATAAAAGATCTTACGGAGATTCCAGCAAACAAAGGAGAAAGCCAACACGGCACAGAACCTCCAACCTTACCCTCAGGAAATCCGTGATATAGGCCTCCATCTCCCCCGTGGAAAAGGAACCTCCGCTTTTCCGCGGGGACCTGGGGCCCCGGGCCCGGAGGACCCGGAGGACCTACCCTGGGCATGGGAATCGGTTTTGGGTTTTGTTTTTCATCTGCCGCCAGTGTTTTTGGCGCTCGGAATGGCGGGGAAACTGCGGAACGTCCCCTTTCGGGTTGGACGTGTGGGGGCTGGGGCAAAAATAAAGGTTTCATTTTTGAGAAGTAATTCGGAAGAAAAAAATTACATGTTTCTTTTACCCCTAATACTCCCTGTTTTTAATACCTTAAAAAAGTCAGGGAAAGCGTTGCTCAAGTATCCAGACTGAAAATTTGTTAAACATAGTCAGCTGTCAAACAAACGGGGAAAAAAGGGAAAAGGGGGGCCGGTGAAAAAATGAAAAAACGGAGAGATAAAAGAAATACGGATTGTTTTTTCTTTTGGGTTTATGGTGTTTTCATTTGTCTTGAGATTATCATTTAGGGTTTGTGGTTTGTAAAAAAAAACGTTCCAACTTAGAAGGAGAGGGAATTAGACGGATATAAAAAAGAACACGAATTATGATTTGCTTTTAAACAATGAACATAACACTTGTGGTTTTTTCGATTAAATTTGTTTTAGGGTTAAACACTTTTATAAAGTATATTTAGCCCACCCCACCCAAAAAACACACCCCCCCCAAAAACACCACACACACCCCACCCACACACACACACACACACACGCACACGGAACGCACACGCCACACACACACACAGGCACGCACGCACGCACGCACGCACACCCATACACGAAAACGCACACACAAAAAAACCCCCACACATACACAAACACACAACACACGCTTAACAACCGCACCCGCACACAAATTATGGTGTGTGTTGGTTTTGTTTATTTTTAATTTATATAATTTATATATATATATATTATATAATTTTAAAATTTATTTTTTATTATAATATAAATCTTTTTGTTATATATCTTTTTAATAGCTGTGTGTGATGTACATATTATATATATTATATATAATAATAAATAATTTATTATATATATTATATTATATTTATATCAATAAGGGTTTATGTATGTTTGAGAAAGCCGTGGACCTCCCCCACCCTTCGCCACCAATCGATCTTGCGTTTTTTTTTTTCCCACATTTACCATCGACACCCGAAATATTTTTGGTTTTGTCACTCAGTCTTGTCTCGGTTTGCTTTCCTCTTTTTCCATCCCGCCCCGCGAAGTTTTTCTCAATATTTACTTTCATCCAGCCCAATAAATTTTTAGTTTCCTTTTGTTCAAGTGTCCAACAGCCGGTTTTTAAAATTTATTTTTCAGCACTTCTCTTTTTTTCCATTTAAATGCGTGGGAAAAATGCGTAGCCCCAAATTTTCAAAATTTTCCCTTTTTCTTGTCATCTTTTAGCCCCCAACCCTCAAAAAATATGACCCCAATTGGGAAAAATTTAATGAGTTAATATCTAGCTTTGCCCGTAAGGTAATGCTTCAGTTTTTCCCAGATGTTATAGAGAAACTTGCGTTTTTGGCAATGGTTCTTACACTGGGGGAAATTTTTTATATTAAAACATAAATAAAAATATTAATATTAATAAAAATAAAATATATTAAAATATATATAATATTGTGTGTGGGGTGTGTGTGTGGGTGTGTTTTGTTGGTGTGTGGTTTTGTGTGGTTTTGTCTTTTGTTTGTTTGTGTGTGTGTGTGTTTGTGTGTGTGTTTTGGTGTGTTTCTGTGTTTTTGTGTGTGTTGTGTGTGTGTTTGTTTTTTTTAGGTTGCGGTAGTGTGCGTGAGTGTTGTGGTGTGTGGTGGGGTGTGTGGGGGTTGTGTGTGTGGTGTGTGTGTTTTTTGTTTGGTGTTTGTGTGTGTTGTGTGTGGGGTGTGTGTGGTTTTTTTGGTTTTTATTTGTGTTTGTGGTATGCATGTGTGTATGAAATGTAGCAAATGCAAAACACGCTGCCCCCCCCCCCAGCGGTCCCGGCCCCTCTTCTATCTCTCCATCCCATTCGTCCAAATTTGGACCCCTTCGACCCCCCCCCCCATCCCCCCCCCGGGTCCAGCCCGACCGGTCTGTACCCCTCGTCACGAAGGGTCTTTTTACGTTATGTGACCCTGGGTGAAAACAGTGGACTTTTGAGTATTATGCAACAGCAGACAGGATTTAGTCTTTATTTTTTTGGGGGGCAAAGTGGGGAGGGGGGGGGGATTCTCAAACTGGGTTACATTGCGCGATTTGCATTTCCCTTCAGTAGGGAAAGCAAGGGGAAAAAATGTAGGCTCGTCTTTTTTCATAAGAAAGAAAAGGACTATGTAAACAAAAAGAAATGTCGAAAAATATACGAAAATCGAAAAAATTACCAATAAAAAGGATTTTTCATTATAGAATAACCCAAAAAATTTGGTGACCAGAAGAAGTAGATAAAAATTCCCTAAAAAAGATTTTTAATTTTAGCTAATGTTCAATCTTAGAAAAAAAAAACTAAAAAAAACGTCTATAGCAATACGTAAAATATTAATCGCAAAAAATTTTTGTTTGTGGGAGGGGGCATGACGAATTAATAATTTTAGTAATTTGATTGAAATATTCAATTTTTTCGTGGTCAATAAATAAACAAAGACCAAAGAAAGCATGCCGAAAAACCCCTGGTGTGAAATTCATATTTTCAAAAATATTAAAGCTATAAAAACCCAAGAATAAACAA
The DNA here is from genome assembly GCF_015228065.2 of Penaeus monodon. NCBI lineage: Eukaryota > Metazoa > Arthropoda > Malacostraca > Decapoda > Penaeidae > Penaeus > Penaeus monodon. The sequence continues at coordinate 13,045,194 of NC_051395.1, read as the reverse complement.
TAAACCAAGAACGAAGGAAAAAGGTAAAAAATTTCGCAAAGTGAAAAAAACCAAAGAAAGGCGCTGAAATCTTCAAATTTGGAAAATGGCTAATCTTTATTCCTATTGATACCATGTGTATCAAACATAAAAAAACCTTTACGATTATATAGTAAATAGATTTTTGATTTTAGAAAAAATGGATTGAAAGTAGCAATAGTGATATGAGATGGATTTTTGTTTGTTTTATAAATTTGATAGAGGAAGATAGACTAAAAATAAGGAAAAAAGCTACCCAGAGGACAGACGGGAGAGGGGGAGAGAGACGTTAGACAGACGGGACAGCTATATGACAGGAGACTAGCAGTGGATAATAGACACAAAGCACTGTAACCCCCCCTTGCTAAGTGTCTTTTCCCGCCATTTTATAATTCTTTAGAAAATTAGTGATTTATCTTTTTAACCATTAGCTTCTTCCCGAGTAAGAATATACAAAACCACACACACACACACACACACACAACCAACACACACACACACACACCACAACATTAAAATTTTAAAATTTTTAAATATATATATTAAAATTATAAAAAATATATATTTGTTGTGTGGTTGTGCGCGCGCGCCACACACTTTACATACATGTATACATACCGTGTGGGTTGTTTTGTTGATTATTGATTTTTCACATATATTTTATTTGGAAAGTTGCCACCTAAATTAAAAGAAACTTTTTTTTTCAATAAAATGGATTTTGGAAAGTTTAATGAAAATATCTTTTTTTTTTTTTGCTTTCAAAAACGTGTTTTAAAAAACAATTGATAAAAATATTTTTTTTGGGATGAATTTGTTCAATCTCCATTTAGATGAGTAAAAAAGCCTTTTTAAAAATTTAAAAAACTTTTAATATTGTTTGTTTATCTTGATCATTTAAAAATTTTTTGCTCTGAATATAAACCCTTTTTTCCTATTTTTATAAATGTTTTATAATAATAAAATAAAGATATTTTTTGAGGGATTCTGCACCGCAAATATTGGATTTTCCCCTTTAGAATGATGCAGTTGATGTATATTACTTTTATGTCAATTAGTTATACGCTAAACACAAAAAAAAAAATTTATCCATTTCATTTTTAAGGAAAAGATAAAGCTAAGAATCGGGAAAAATAAATGATAAATAAAACAAATAAATGGTTAGAAATTTCCACTAATAAACGGATAAAAAAAGCGCAAATATATCCCGCGAAGTTTTTATACACAAAATGGGAATTTTTTAAAGATATTTTCTATAAAAAAGGGCCCTAGCACAAGACGATGATCAGGGTTTTTGTTTCACAAAGAATACACTTTTGCGTGTTGACACACAAGGTAAAAAGGAGGTCCTGTATGACGCAAAAATGACAGAAGAGTTTTCACCAGGACACAAACCTTGGGTCTCACCACACCGAGTAGGTATTGTTGTGCGCACATGGTAGAGACCAACAGCGTTGGCGAACACAGAAAATTTATGATGTTTTGCTTGCCTATTTAGGTTGGATAGATATCAGGCACCTTTTTATAACCCGCTGAAAGGTGGAATCATAGAAAATATTTAAAAGCAGATGTTTTTCTCTAACTAGAGAGAGAAAAAATAATAAGAAGTGATCCCTTCGCTTAGAAATCTATTTTACTACGCCAAAACTGCAGAATAAGAAAATAATAGGAATTAAAAAATTCATACCTTATTCTATATCATTTTCATTGATATCATATTTAAAATAAAAAAAAGTATATAGCAGCAGGGTTTTTTTTGTTATTGTACAGAAGTAAATAGTAGAAGTTTAGTAGATCATCCTTATTAGCATTCTCCATCATTTTTTATGATAAATATTTACTGTCGTCATTTTTATCATTTCTTTTCTATGTACAATGTTTGTTATTTCAAATCATTATTGTTTTATTACAATATCATATTGTTTTATTAAAAAATCATTATTGTTTTTTTCTTAAATTTTGTTAATTATGTTGGTATTGTAACAAAGACGAAATTGTTTTCTTTTGGTTTTTGACATCTATTGTTTGTTATTATAACAAACGCACCGAAAAGTCCCCCCACCTCACCCCCGGGTGCTCCCGCCACATTCTGGAGGGCCCCAAGGGATTGCTTCCCCGCGCTATCCGGGGGTGGTCCCCCGAAATAAAAATGAAAAGGTGTGAAGTATAATCATGAGAAGGGAGGCGTACAGAATGAGCTTCAGAAAAGGCACTTTTTAATTTTACGGAGGTACCACCTAAAATAATACGTTTAGGGAAAAGTGGGTTTTTATTATATTAATAAGATAAGAAAGGAATATTTTTAACATTTAATTTTTTTTAAGGGCAAAATCAAAAAAGGGAAAAAGTTTTTCCTTTCAAGGCGTGAAACATAAAAAAAAAATATTACGTGGTTTCTTATAAAAGTAAAATAAATAAAAATAATATTTTTATTTAAAATAGGTTTTGTTGTTTGTGGGTTTTTGTGTTTGGTTCATACAACCCACACCACCCCAAATCACAAACCACACACACCCCACTTTGAAATTAAAAATGGTTTTTTTATTAAATTATAAAATAGTTTTTATTTTATTAAATTTTTATTTAAAAAAAAAACTTTTAACATTTAAGAAAAGAAATAACAAAGATTTCCAAAAGTAAAAAAAGGGGAAAAAAGGTCAAATAGGATAATAATACCCCCTTACTAAAAATTTTTAGAAAATCTTTAATAAAAATAAATAAATTTTTAAATATTATTTTAAATATTTAATAAATAAAAAAAAAAAAACAAAATATAGTAATTTTAAAAATTTACAAAAATAACTATTGTAATGTATGGGGAAAAGGGGGGAAAAAAGGGTTGTTTTTTATGTCTTTCTTTTTTTTTTTTTTTTTTTTTTTTTTATTTTTTTTTTTTTTCTTTTTTTTTTTTTTTTTTTTTAATTTTTATTATATATTATATATAATATATTTTTTTTTTAAAATAAAATAATATCATTTAATAATAATTTTTTGTTATGTTTGTTGGGTATACACCACACACACACAATAAAAAAAAAAAAAAAAACAAAAAAAAAAAAAAAAAAAAAAAAAACAATTAATATAAATAATAATAATTTTTTAATTTTAAAAATAATATAATTAACAATTATATATAATATATTATTATTTTTTAATTTAATATAAAAATAAAAAATAATATATATATTATTTTTTTTTTTTTTTTTCTTTCCACAATTATTATAAAATAAATAAAAATTAATAAATAAATTTAAAAGGTTTGGTTGTGTTGTGTTTTGGGTTTGGGTTTTGGGTTGTTCTGGGGTTGGGGTGTTTGGGGTTGGGGGGGTTTTTTATATTTTTTAAATTTGGTGGGATTTTTTAAGGGAAAAGAAAATTTTTTAAAATTTTAAAATTTTTTTTTTTTTTAATTAAAAGGCTTAGAAATTGAAAAGAAAGAAGGGAAAAAAAACAACACAACACACAAGAAAAAAAAAGAAAAAGTAAAAAAAACAAAAAAAAAAGTTAAAAAAGATAAAAGAGAAAAGAGCAAGAAATGTTTAAAAAAGGGAAAAAAAGAATATAATGTAAAATTGCGGGGCGTTTTCCTCTATTTTAATTTAAGTGAAAATTAATAACAATGGGGATGGATTATGAAGAGCTTTTTTTTTTTTTTTTTTTTTTTTTTTTTTTTTTTGGGGGGGGGGGGGGGGGGGGGGGGGGGGGGGGGGAAAGAAAAATTTTTTTCCAAAGGGTGGGAAAAAATTAAAAAAGTGGGGGATGGTTTTTCCCCTTTTTTCCCAAAAATTCAAAAATTTTTTTGGTTTTTTTTTTACGGGGGGGGCAAAAGTTGGGTTTTCCAAAACCCGGTAAAAATGTTTTTTTTTTGGGTTTTTTTTGTTGTTAATTTCTTCTTTTTTTAAAAATAAAAATTATTAGATTAAATGATAATAAGATAAAAAGTAGCAATGATAATGAAAGATAATAATAGTTAAACAAAAGTAATGATAATGTAAAAATTTTGTCATGATCAGTATCATAATTTTATTATAAAGATGAAAAAGTAAAACAATAGCAGTGGCACTTATGATAGTAGTTTTTTTTTTCTTTCTTTCTTTCTTTTTTATTATGTGATCAAGCAGTAAAATTTAAGGGGGGAAGTGAAGTACGAACGCAGCATTTAAATGGCTTTAAAGAAATTGATCACGACATTGTCCCACACTATCTGCTTTTAGGAGCGAGAGTAAAAATTCTTTTAAATGCGGCAAAAAAAGGCTCAGAATTTGGGAACGAGAGTAAAGGGTTTCTTCGATACCTAAATCTCTGGATAAAGATAGGAAAAAGAAAAATTAAAATTAGATAGGGGAGTATGACGCCTTATTTATCCGGCCTCAGAAATCGGTCACAAAAGAGAGAGAGAGAGGAAACCCCCCCCCCCAAACAACACACAACACACCCCAAAAAGGAAAAAAGAGAGAGAGAGAGAGAGAGAAGGAGAATAGGAGAAGGGGGAAGACAAAGACAGAGAATGAGAGAGGGGAAGAAAAAGAGACAGAGAGGGGGTGCGGTGAGAGAGAGAAGGGAAAGGAAAAAAAAAGGGAGTAAAATTTTGTTTGGATGAGTGCGCCGGTCTTTCTTGTTTTTCTCATTTTTTAACTGTAAGTGAAAGGATTTTTGGGGTACCCATTGGTCTTTTAGAGTCGTATAAAAAAGCACCCTATGAGTGATCAGCGTGATTATAGTGATGTCCTTTTCGTTTAAGGGTAACGGGGCATGTTGTTTCCTTTAATTTATGTTTTTAAATTTTCTTTTTAAGACATCGTCGGAAAAACAAAATGTTTTTTTTATCTTTAATATTTCCCCATATTCAAGCCCATCACGTCAGGCCATCTTTACAAGGGCGGATCACAGAAGAATTGATATACAAACATGTCCAAAATTTCCCAGCCGCTACGGTTTTTTGTGAGTCTATGGACAATTGTTTTTTCTAGCTGATAAACTATAAACGCGGGGTGGAGGAATAATCATAAGTTTAAAGTATGTTAATTTTATCATAATTTTCAAAAAAGAAATTGACGCATTGCTGATAAACGCAAACGGATTCCGGTTAAAACAGATATAAATAAGCAGTATGAGTAACATGTTTAAATAACCACAGAGAATTAAAAATATGGTGTATCGTTATTTTGCGTAGAATACTGATATACGTGCAGTCCCCATTAACGTGATTCGTAAAATGATGATACAGAGGGATGAGTTATTTTTTCAGTCCTAATTTCGATAATAAGTTTAAATTCCATGAATAAATTTAATACGGAAGAGAGTTAGAAAGGGCTCGGGCCCATGTAAAAAAGTTTTTCTTAAATATGTGAATGATTCAACAGTAAATTTAAAGTCATTGCATATATTGACTTCCAAACATTAAATTGTGAAATATTATTTGGGTTTAAATTTTATCTTTAGAGAGATTGTTTATAACCAGCCACATCATAGCCACAAGTAAAGGATAAAGGGTGGAAAAGAGAGAATCAGGAAAGAAAAAAGAAGAGGCGTGTTTTTAAGTTTCTGCATATATACTGTGTATATTTTGTTGTTGGTGTGGTGGTGTGGTGTGTTGGTGTGTGTTGTGTGTGTGTGGTGTGTGTGGGTGTGTTGTGTGTGTGTGTGTGCTTGTTGGTGCGTTGGGGGTTTGTGGGGGGGTGTGTTTTGTCATATCTTATGTATAACATCTATCATTAATCTATCATCTCTTTATAATTTTTTCTATCTATCTATATATAAATAAATATATTGGTTTTTTTATGTTGGGTGGGGTGTGTGGTGTGTGTGGTGTGTGTTGGGGTTTTGTGTTGTGTGTGTGTGTGGTGGTGGGGTGTGTGTTTGGGGTTGGTGTGTGTGTGTTTTTTGTGGTGTTGTTGTGGTGTTGTGTGTGTGTGGTGTGGTTGGGTTTTGTGTTTTATTTATTATATTTATAATATATATTAAAAATATATATAAAATATATATATATATATTATGTATGTATGTAGTATGTAGTAGTAGTGTGTATGTATGTATATGTATGTATTTAAATATATATATATATATATATATATATATTAAAAATATTATATATATATATATTATATTTTTTTTTTGGGGGGTGTGGTTTTGTTGGGGCATGTTTACGTAATTTTTGTGAATTATGCTTTCGCGCGTACTGTACAAAGGGGCCCGAGAAAGAGCAGTTCTGATAGTCTCCCGTGCCCCGGGGGAAATTTTTCGTGGGAGGCGACGCTCATCCGCAAGGGGCGGCCCTTCACCCTCGGCGCATGAGGCAAGCCCCGGGTTGCGTGGCCCAGGGGGCCCCACAGCGAGTCCTGGTGCGAGGCAAGACGCGACGCTGGGAGAAGGCCCCGGGCGCGGCGGTTGTGGGGGCGCTCGGAGTAATGGACGGCACTCCCCGTGGCGCCCCTATAATGAAGGGCGCAAACCTTGACAGGACGGGGAGGACGTGGGAGAGACCTCTGATTTCATCAAGGTCGCCCCGCCGAAGGGGATGTATTACATCAAACCTTTGGGTTGTTTTTTGGTTTGGGCGACGACCCGCGCCCCAGAAAAATAAGAATGGACGGGTGAGTTCCCAGACGATCACGTTTCCCGAAAATTTTACGTCCACAGCCTTGCAGCGGGGGTTCTATGTTCTTTGCATGAGAAAAATCTTTCAATTTACATTTTACACCCTTTAAAATAAACAAACAGCAGAAAAACGCAGGGCACCGATGGCAGACCCAAATAACAAACTGAGTGCATAAACATCGCAAATGCTGCATAAATATACGTTCCACACACATGAAAACCAAACCCACGTACATCTACACAAAAAGGACAATACGATTATCCGTTTATAGTAGCCAAAAAAAGAACAATACCCCCGGAAAAAATTTTACAAATCCTGTTAGGCCAGGGTTTACAAATCCGCAATATATATGTGATTGATTTGCACGTAGTTCGGGGGGCGATCAGCCCGGGCGTAATGGGGAATAAAATGAAAAAAATATAGGGAGGGGGATGCCCAGGGAAAATGATCTGTCCAGGAATTAGTTTTAAAAAAGATTTTTCATAAAAGAAAATAATATAAAAAAAAAAATGCAAACGGAACGGAGATAAAATTTTTGAAACCAAATTTTTAATTGTTTTGTTATAAAATTAATTTTTATAGTTCATTATCATCATAAACATATTATTATTCTTTTCATTATTGGATTTACTCTGCATTGCATTAATATTTCATTAATATTATTTTTATCATTAAAGTTAATATCATTCTTTAAAATTATAATAATAATTTTTATTATTATTTTTATTTTTTTTTTTATTTTTATTTTTTTTATTATTATTATCATTTTCATTAATGTATTATTTTTTATTATCATTATTTATTTATGTTATATTATTATTATTTTTTATATTATTTATTATTTATTTTTTTTGTTGTTTTTACCGTCATCATTTTTTTTTTAAAAATTTTTTTAAATTTTCATTATATTTATTTTATTTCAATGATCATATTTTATTTGTTGGATCGTATTTTCATTTTATTTTTCATAATGACATTATTATAAATTTTTATTGTTCACGTCAGGGATCATTATATCATTTTTATTTTCACATTATTTTTATTATTATTATTTTTTCTTATTATTATTTTCATTATAATGCCCATTTT
>NC_051395.1:13028684-13036184 GCF_015228065.2 Penaeus monodon | reverse complement strand
AGAGATGAGATTATGGAGAGGAGAGAGAGAGAGATTAGGAGGAGAAGAGAGAGAGAGAGAGTATGGAGATTGGATGAGAGGAGAACGATGAGAGAGAGAGAGTGAGAGAGAGTGAGAGATTTGATGGAAGAGAAGATATATATGGACGGAGAGAGAGACGATTACAGATATAGGAAGAGAGAGCGAGAGAGAGAGAGAGAGAGGAGAGGGAGTGGAGAGAGGAGGAGCGAATATGTTGAGGGAGAGAGAGGAGCAAGATATTGGCATGACGGAGACGAGAGGATATATGGAGATGAAGAGGAGAGATAGGGAGAGAGAGATCGACGAGAGAGAGAGAGACGAGACGAAGAGGAGAGAGAGAGGAGAGAGAAGAGGAGAGAGAGAGAGAATGAGATGACCGAGAGATGAGAAGAGAGAGGAGAGACGAGGAGAGAGCGAGAGATGAGAGATTCGAGCGAGACGAGGAGAGAGATCATGGACGGAGAGGATGAGAAGAGGTATGGAGGAGAGAGAGAGAGAGAGGAGAGAGAGAGATGAGGAGGAGAAGAGATCTGGAGAGAGAGAGATGAGAGAGAGAGAGAGATATGAAGAGCGAGAGAGGAGAGAGAGAGGGAGAGATATGGAGCCGAGAGAGAGAGATATGGAGGAGAGAGAGAGACGAGGGATACAAGAGGAGAGAGAGGAGAGAGAGGAGGAGGGAGATATGGAAGAGAGAGAGAGAGAGAGAGATATGGAGAAGAGAGAAGAGAGAGAGGAGACGAGAGAGATTATTTATGGAGAAAGAGAGATGAGGAGAGTGGAGAAAGAGAGGAGAGAGAGAATGATGGAAAATATGGAGTCGGAAGAGGAGATGGAGTAGAGAAGAGGAGAGAATGATGGGTTAGAAAATTATGGACGAGACCATCGAAGGAGAGGAGAGAGGTGAACGGAGAGGAGACGAGAGAATGATGGGGAGAAATAAGGAAATATGGAGAGAGAGAGAGAGGAGGAGAGAGAGAGAATGATGGAGAAGTATGGAGAGAGAGAGGAGACGAGAGGAGAGAGAGGAGAAATGATTCTGAGAGAGTGGAGAGAGAGAGGAGGAATGATGGAGAAAATATGGAATGAGTGACGAGGAGGAGGAGGCGGAGAGTGGGAGCGGAGAGAGAGAGAGAGGTAGAGGAGGAGGGAGAGAGAGAATGATGTGAGAAAAAAATTATGGAGAGAGAGAGAGGACGAGAGAGATGGAGAGGAGACGAGAGATGAGGAAGAGAATGATGGGAGAAATATGGAGAGAGGAGAGAGGAGAGAAGATATGGACGAAATATTGGAGAGGAGAGTTAATTCATTAGTTTGGTGAGGTTTGATATAGATGCAAGATTGTAATATTATCATTAAAGGTAATGGCCAGTCCTATTTTTAATTAACTATATGCCACTCCTCTTTGATATCATTTAATAATACTCTTTCAATAAATGAATTTGAAGTGAGAAGTAGTTTTGAAGGTAATCAAATGCGCGCAGCCGCAGGACCAAATATGAATCGGAGAAATAAATGGGGACCCTTGATGATGTTACAGCAGGTGACGGACCAGGTCTTTTGTTGTGGAACTGACCAAGATATTCCCATATCTACTCAACTCTTCAGATGAGATTTTTGTGGACCATAAGAGAGATGTAGTTAATGAGGCTGATGTGCAGTAGAACATATTTAAAGTGGAATATTATTAGAGCCAGACAAATCAGGTCATCCAGCAGTGGACAAAAAAGTGAATGATGCCTACATTGGCTAAAGAGATAAATAGAAGGGAAGATAAGAAAGGGATGAATATATGAATGATGAAAAGAAATAAAAAATGGGTAAAAAGAGTGTGTGAAGAGTGGATGAGAAAGGGGGAGAGTGTAGGGGGAGAGAAAAATAGTGAATGACAAAGAAGAAAAGCAAATAAGAGAATGAAAGAGAAAATAGATAGATGACTAAATGAGGCAGAGAAATAAGGTTAATTAACAAACGAGAGAGAGATAAACAGAAAAAGAGTGGTCTTTCGCCTTGTGGAACAAATGAAAAAAAAAAAAAAAAAAAAAAGGAACTAGACAGGCGTAAATGGGAGTTCATCTATGGCTTATCAAGGCCTCTAGTTCTTTTCTCAAGCTCCCCTGAATTTTTTGTGTAACAGCAAGACTTCAGGGGCTTATGTTGTTAAAACTAAAAGCAGATACTATTTCAGTTGTTGATTATAATAACCTGATAGGATAGATTAAGTTTTGATCAAAATATTTGTTTCTTGGCTCTGGTCATTACTTTCATTAGAGTTTTCATTTCTTTCATGTATGTGTGTGGCATGCAATTTAAAAAAAACTTAACTTTTTTCAGGCCCGGTTCTCCCCTCGTCGTACACGGGACACTTCCAGTGCACACATTGCTACCAAAGTGAACCAAGTTGGCAGTGTCTTTAGTGCAGGGTTCATGGGCAGCCAGGGTTCTCAGGGAGGCAGTTTTAATACAAGTACCATTCCTGTTGACTCGCACTTGGATGTGTATGATCGTGCCAATGCGGTTTCTCTCTCTTCAGTACGTACATATTCTTAGTATATATATACACATAAGTGCATTTTTAGACAAAAGATGTGAATTTCTTGTAAAATAATGTGGTCAATCAAAAAAATCTGTCCCAAGGAACAATATCTTGGATGATTAATTGTTCATTTGCAGGTGATGCAGACAAATGTTCCCAAACCTTTTGGAATTAAAGGCAAAGCACCAGTTCACCTGAACATGCCAGGGGGTCAGTGGTCTCAGGATGATAAATATGTTTCTGGAGAACTTCAGCAACACCATCATTCAACAATCACTTCAGTGAAGAAACCAGGTATTTCCTCCACGAGTCGTAGTAGTTCGGGAGTCAGACTTGGCTTGTTGGATCCTCGTGCACCCTGGAATAATTCCTTAGGAAACAGAAGACTTGTAACCTGGTGTGGAAATGTTAGAATAGATGACCTTGGCAGTTCATGTTACCCTACTTGCCATAACAATGTCTGCTTGTCTAATAACCCAGCAATGTGCAACAGGTATATGTATGGGACAGAACTGATGGGAAATGTCAGATTTTTCCATGCATTTAATGTGCAAAAACAGTCCAGTAATGAGAGTCAACAGGAAAATGCTCCGAAGGCTCAGCTGTCATCTAAGCAGAAACTCCAACGTGCAGTAAAAGAATATGGAACAACAGTCATTGTGTTTCATGTTTCAATCTCACTGGCCTCTTTAGGGATATGTTATCTACTAGTCTCTAGGTGAGACCTGTGTTCTTGTTTTTGAATGCTATATCATACTTTTGATATTTCCTTGTTGAATCATTTGAAAATTAATTGGAGATTCCTTTCTAATACATGTTAACTCATAATTCTTCATTTTAACCTTAAAGTATTTTATTGTCACACTTGCTATAAATGAAATGAATTTGGATTTTGATATTGCTTTGTAGAATGCATTCATGGAAAGAAGACTTTTAACTTTGTTCTGGAGTCTAAAATAACTTAAAAATTCCTATTATATATTTGTATGTTAGATTAAAAATGTAAATACTAAAACTCCACTTTATTTGCATGTGTTACCCTATTAAACTTTGTATATTTAAAGTTTTCTCTCTTCTTTTTTTCAGTGGAGTAGACATGACAGGTTTTATAAAGAGTTTGGGTATAAACCTGGACACAGCTAAAACTGGTGTCTCGGAGGTGATGGAACCATCTCAGCAAGTAGGAGGCGTTACTGAGACAGTGAATGAGAGTGGTGAAGGGGATGTATCAAAAGTAGCAGAAAACAAACCAGAAAAGTGATGTCGACATCAACACTGCCAGAGCAGCTGGCGCGGCGACATTTGTAGTTGCATATGCTGTACACAAAATTTTTGCTCCAGCACGGATAGCTATCACACTCACGGCCACCCCATTCATTGTGAGACATCTTCGGAAAATTGGATTCTTAAAACCTCCTAAAGCAAAAGGTAATTAGGATTGAAGACTTGGCAACCAGCAATATGTTACATTTGTTTTAGTATCTGATAATAGATATATAGGTCTGTGTGCAGAATTCATATGACTATACATAGAAAAGTTTTCAGTAGAGAATTTGTTGTATTATGACAGCAATAGTTTGCACATGTAAGTACATTTTGAGATAGTACTAGGTTATGGAATTAGATAACCTGTACTAGAGACAGGATTTTTTTTCCATATGTTGCTACAAATAGATCAGGAAAATTGTTAGCAATGCCTTACTTCTCAGTTTAAATCAATGATCATTGTATGTCATGTCCATGTCTTAGTTTCCAGGTATTTTGTTTTTTTTGTAATCAAGTAAAAGGAAAAAAAAATCACCATCTGTAAGTTGCACTGGTTCTCCAATTTGTTAATATTAGGAGTGGTAAAATAGCTATCTAAAAAAAATTATAATTTTAATTTAAAAATATATATTCTATGTTATTGTTATATAGATTGTAATAACTTGTTTTATATCTCCACAATTTTAGAACACAGTTAACCTAAAAGGAAGATTTGTAGATATAAAACTTAATGGTCTTTTACATTAAAAGTTCTTTAAATTGAAGAGATATTCTGTTAATATAAAAGTCAGTGCATCATGTGAGTGCACATTCCACATGCAGTACTAATGTGAGAGTCTTATTCATATAGCTAGAAGAGCTTAATGATACTGGACTCCGTAAAGTATGTTTATATATAACTGCATTGGTATCTAACGCTTATAGGTTTAGGTTATGTGTAAATGAAAACTTGTATTCAGTATTATAAGTTTCTAGGCTTGTACTGTAGGTATGTAGTGGGTTGTCTTTTCATCTATGGACCAATAGAATGCTCTGCTAATAATTATAGAACAGCATTTATTGGGATGAGTTGTTCATACATATACATGTGTATATATAGATTTTTTCATTGTAATAAAAATGAAATATCTTGTGTATGTAAAATTATCCTTAATTATACAAGGACATACAAACACTTTTTGGAAATGCACTATCTCACATATGCCCCCCCCCCCCCCCCCCACCCCCCACCCCCAATCATTTGCCCCTTTTTGGCCTGAGGGAGCCATGGGCATGGTATTCCTGCTTTAGTTGTCTAGCCCTTACCCCTGAAGGAGGTTTTCCTCTTGCTCCATACTCCAGTAATGTTGCTCACTCTGCCCCTCCCCCTCCAAAGACATTCCTACACCCACCCCTATACCTATCCCTCCTACATCTTACACCTTCCCCAGGGAAATTCTTTTACCATTCTAAATCCAGACACTCCAATTTGAAACACACACACAGTCACAAAGGCACAGTCACAGTCACACATGCACACGCGCACACACACAGTCACACACGCTCACGCTCACGCTCTCGCACTCGCACTCGCACGAGAAAGAATAAGAAAAAGAAAAAAAAAAAGAAAAAAAAAAAAAGAGAAAAGAGAGAGAGAAAAAAGAAGAAAGAAAAAAAAGGAGAGAGAAGAGAGAGAAAGAAAGAGGAGAGAAGAGAGAGAAAGAGAGAGAAGAGAACGAGAGAAGAAAGAAAAGAGAGAGAGAAAGAGAGAAGGGAGAGGTAGAGATAAAGAGAGAGAGAGAGAAAAAGAAGAGGAGGGGAGAGGGAGGAGAGAGGAAAGAAAGAGAAGAGAGGAAAGAAGGAGAGGGAGGGGAGAAAGAGGAGAGGAGAGAAAGGAGAAAAGAGGAAGAAAGAAGAGGAGAGAGAAGAAAGAGAGAGAGAAAAAGAGAGAGAGAAGAAAAGAGAGGGGGGGGGGGAGAAAGAGAGGAGAAAAGAGAGAGAAAAGAGAGAAAGAGAAAAGAGAAAGGGAGAGGGAGAAGACAAAAAAGAGGGAAAAGAAGAAGAGAGGGAAGAAAGAGGAGAGAGAGAGAAAGAGAGGGAGAGAGAGAGGGAGGGGAGAAGAGAGAGGAAGAAGGAGAAGGGAAGAGAGAGGGGGAGAGAGGAGAGGAGAGAGAAGAAGAGAGAGAAACGAGAAGAGAGAGAGAAAGAGAGAGAGATGAGAGAAAGAAAGAGGAGAGAGAGGAAAGAGAAGGAAAAAGAGGAGAGAGAAGAGGAGGGTTTTGGGGAAGGAGAGAGAGGAAGAGAAGAGAGAGAAGCAAGAGAAGGAGAGAGACAAGGAAAGGAGAGAAAGAGGAGAGAGAGAGAGAAAGAAAAGAAAGAGAAAAGAGAGAGGAGAGAGGGAGAAAGAGAAAGAAGGAGAAGAGAGAGAGAGAAAGAAAGAAAGAGGGAGACGAGAGAGAGAGAGGAGAGAAAAAGAGGAGAGAGAGAGAGAGAAAGAAAAGGAAAGAAAGAGGAGGAGAGAAGAGGAGAAAGAGAGGAGGAGAGAGAGAAAGAAAGAAGAGAGAAGAAAGAGAGAGAGAGAAAAGAAAGAGATAGAAAGAGAGGGAGGAGAAAGAGAGAGAGAGAGAGAGAAGAAGAAAAGAAAGAGAGAGAGAGAAAAGAGAGAAAGAAGGAGAAAGGGAAAGAGGAAGGAAAGAGAGGAGAGGAGAGAGAGAAAGAAGAGAGGAAAGAGAAAGAAAAGAAAAAGAGAGAGAGAGAAGAGAGGAAAAGAAAAGGAGAAAAAGAGGGAGAAAAGAGAGGAGAGAGAGAGAGAAAGAAAGAAAGAGAAAGAAAGAGAGAGAGAGAGAGAGAGAAAAAGAGAAAACGGAGAGAGGAGAAAGAAAGAAAAAGGAAAGAGGGAAAGAGAAAGAAGGAAGAGAAGGAGGAAGAAGAAAGATAAGAGAAAGAAAGCAGAGAGAGAGAGGAGAGAGAGAAAGAGAAGAGGGAGAGAGAGGGGGAAAAGAAAGAGAAGAAAGAGAGGAGAGGAAGAAAGAGAGAGAGAAAGAAAGAGAGGGAGAAAGAAAGAGAGAGAAGGAGAGAGAAAGAAAGAGAGGAGGGAAGAGAGAGAAAGAAGAGAGAGAGAGAGAAGAACGAGACGAGAGAGAGAGCGCCCTCAGGAAATGAACCAGACAGACGCAGTGCTAGCAGTGACACCCACAAGTGCCGGATTGTACGCCAGACAGTCGTACCCCACCCCCCTTTTTATATGGTGAGTGTGGTTCTCTGCCTCATCCCCCCGTGTGGGTGTTTGCATCTCCTTGCGGTGTCTGTCCCCTCGACTCGCGTCCTGATATATCTCGCCCGTGCACTATGAGTCTATGTGCTAGTCTCTCGTTTGGTGGGCCCTCTGGGTTCCTATCTTTAGTTTCCTCGGATACTGTCGCTTCGCGTCGTGTGTGGGGGGTTGGTGTGTGTGGGTGGGTTGTCTCTCGTCTTTGTATGTTTTTCTCTTGCTCTCCCTGTTCGCTGTCTTCTCTTGTGGGATTGGGGTTGCATAGTCTCCTTCTTTCTTCCTTCGATTTCGGACTCTACGCGCTTTCGTCGTCGTGCTTTGCGTCTCGCGCTGTCTGATGTTCGTTCGATGTCTGTGCTTTTATGTAACACGACTCGGCTTTTGGACTCATATCTTTGGGAGGATTTGTTAGGGTCACCAGTGCGCGACG
>NC_051395.1:13016184-13021184 GCF_015228065.2 Penaeus monodon | reverse complement strand
GAGGAGGAGGAGGAGGAGGAGGAAGAGAAGGATGAGGATGAGGAGGAGATGAAGAAGAAGAGGAAAAGACTTGACCTTTCATTAGAGTTGAAATATCTTTAGAATATTTTTTTTTAATGTTTTTTTTTTCTGGAGAAATAGGCATTGATGGTATAATCATTATTAATAATACTAACTAATATATAAAAGAAAAGAAAAGAATCCCATAAATCAAGGAAAAGGATAAACAGGTGAGATAAGTGGGACTAATGATTGATTCATTGATTACTAAACCCCTGTGGAGCTATCTATGTGTAAAGACAATTAATAAATTAAATTCACTGTGGGTATGGCATGTGCATACAGACCATCCACAGCACCATCAGGTTAATACTGATATTGTTATTACTGTTGTTGATGGTATGATTATTAATCTAATAGCAAGAAAAAAAAATCTTTCCAAAATTATGGAAAAGGGTAAAATGGTAATAGAGCACTTGTGCAGTCAACACATATATAAAGACAATCAATAATAAAAAAGGAGGCCATGGACTTGGCATGTATTATTGCCAACCCATCAACTTTGGGTTAGGCAACACACTGACTGGGTATGATTGCAAACTGTTAGCATTTTTTTTAAAGCCAAAGAAACACTGAAGAGTTTAATTGCAACTATAAACAACACTCTTTTAAGCCAAAGTAGGAATCATAAAATGCAAGTAAATTGTTTTTTTGCAATAGTTCAAGCAAGAAGGGACATGGAGGGTTGGTGACTTACACATGTTCTCAAGGGAGTACTTGGCTGTCCAGCCAAGCTCTTCCTTGGCAAGTGCAGAGTTGGCAAACATGGATACAATGTCTCCTTCTCGTCGTGGTTTCAGCTCATAAGAGACTTTAGTATCAGTCATGGCCTCAAAAGCCTTCACGAGTTGCAACACTGAAACGCCCTTGCCTGTGCCAAGGTTGTATGTCTGTGAAAAATTTTTTTGTATGAGACTGCAGATTGAGGCAAGGGAATAGGGCTCTCTTCTTGCAGGCAGGTAAGAGAGGGAGAGAGGGAGAAGTAGATGGGAGAAGCAGGAAGTTACAGCTGCCTGTGGAATAAAATGATTTAGTACCCCCCTTTTTTAAAGCTTTGAAACTTTTACTTACACATGACCTGAAAATTCCTGAGTGGTTGCCAGTTCAGCTCTTTCATGCCACGGCTTCCGTCACACACCAGCGTTGCCACATCTCCCACTCTCCTTCCTATGTACTCATAAGGAATCTGCACCTTCGACACACGCTCAAATTTCTTGATAAACTCCAGCACTGACAAGCCAACACCTAGGCCTAGGTTGAGGGGCTAAGTGAAGATCAGAGAATAACACTAAATACTTTTTTTGCTCCTACTTAAAATTGTGAACTTTATTTTTAAAATTAATATTTCTTTTCTAAAATACTGTATTCAATGAAACTAAAATCAACATGTTTAGTAACAAACTATTAACCCCTTTGATCTGAATGAAAAAATATGGCTTGAGGGGCAGGTGATGTGAACATGCCGTCATGAGAAAATTTGGCTGTGGGCTGTGTGACAAGAATTTGCCATTCTGAGCATTTCAGTTGAAGGCCAGGGTGAAGGGAAAGACTTGCCACAAGTGCACAAACCTCTTGGAGGGGGATTTGACACATCTAGGGCTTAGAAAGGGGCTTTTGTATTATTGCCATCAATAAATGAGTGTTGAATGTAGTGTCTGAAAGAGCACTGGCTCTAGGGGAATGCTATTTCCAAGCTTAGTATCCTATTCCCATCTGCTGTGATTGGCAGCACATGTTGTAATACAGAAAACTGAATATTATGAAGAAGAAAAAGTAGAAGGAAAAGGAAAAGGAAAAGGAAAAGGAAAAGATATAGATAAAGATAAAGGAAAAGATAAAGATAAAGATAAAGAAAAAAAAAAGAAAAAGAAAAAGAAAGAAAGAAAGAAAGAAAAAGAAAAAAACCAGTCAATTACCATCTGGATAAAGCCTGACAAATAAGTACATTGGATAATGGCAAAAAAATAACTAAAAATGCTTTTGCAAAGAGGAGGCAAAGTCTTGTCACCACACGAGTGTCCGTGTGCGCCTGGCCCTCAGGCCACACACCCAGCAAAGTGGCTGCTCACGAAAACCTAATGTACATATTTTGGGCCATGCAAAATTATATATTAATCCCAGATATTTACTAAGTGAAATAAACTAATCAATTATATAATAAAAAAGTAAAAAAAATGCTTGAATAAAATGTGAAATAACAGATCACTTACTGTTCAATAATGGAAAAGTAAAGGTTTGAATAGCAGACTAGTAATTACAGTGAGTGTCACCTCACCTAAATCACTAACTTATAGCAAAGAAATCAGAGACTGGAAAGCATAATATCAATGGAAATCCCAGTGCAATGCACACATATTTCTTGATCAACATTAGTCTTTCATATACATTACCATTTATTGAGTGCAGAGTTAGTCATGCAACAAATCAGGAATAATCATACATTAACACTTTGTTATAAATGTTGAATTTCAAAATAACTATCTAAAAACATTATATATGAACATGTTCAATTATGGAATTAAACAAACAAATTATTTATCTACAAAATAAATAATTCCTTAATGCTTGCTTAACTGTTGTCGTCTTAACCCTTGCAATCTGAAGATGTGATCATCATGTTATGAAAAAAATTTTAGCTTGAAGGGGTGGGTGATGTGAACATATGATTATGGAAAAATTTTGCTTAGGGCCAGGGTGATGGGAACTTGCAGTTATGAAAATTTTGACTAAAGGCTGGGGTAACGGGAATGACTCACCACGAGTGCACAAACCTATTGGAGGGTGATTAGACTCAGTGGGGATTTAGGAAGAGACTTTTGAATTATTTCCATCGATAAATGAGTGTGGAATGTACCATGTGTTAGTTGTGACTGGAAGAGCGCTGGCTCCAAGGAGGACACTGTTTCCATGCTCAGGAAGAACAGCAGCAGCAGCAGCACAGATTGTATTACAGGAAATTGAATATTATGATAAAAAAAAAAAAAAAAAAAAAAAAATATATATATATATATATATATATATATATATATATATATATATATATATATATATATATATATATATATATATATATATATATATATATATATATAGTTATTACCACAACACTAAGTTCTGGACTATCTACAGAGATAATATGGAGTCTATGCAAGGAAAACAGTCTATTACCATCTGGATAAAGCAAATTAAATTATTGCCTTAGAAAAAGGCAAAAAAGTTAAAAAGACTTACACAAAAAAAGAGAAAATAACATTGTAAAGGGGAGGCACAGAGTCTTGTCACCACACATAAGTATTCGTGTGTGACTGGGCTACAATCCATCAGAGTGGTTGCTAAAGTAAGGCTAATGCCTGTATTTTGGGCCACATGCAGGCAGTGAAGCCTCTGGATGCAAAGAGTTAACTTAAAAGTTTGTCTTCTTTTACTATAATAATAATAAAATAATAATAATAATAATAAAACAGTGACATCATGTTTGTTTAATGTTCTATGATTACTTGTGGACAAAATTTTATTCTTTCACATGTTCCAAGATGTAATGCAATTTCTATGGTTAATATAGTCAAATCAATGATGTAATGCATTACTCTAGAATAATATGATTATAACTCCATTAACCCAATGCCACCAGCCATGGCATGTATGTACATGCCATGCCCACAGTGAGTTTACTTTATTGCTTGTTTTTACACATAGATGGCCACACTTGTTCCAATTCATCAGTGAGCCAATTACAAGTACTGCCTGTCTCACCTGTTTATCCTTTTCTTGACATACGAAAATATTTTACGTTATCTTACTTAGCTGTCACTAATGTTTATGAACACTATGGTAATTATAATGACTATAATAAAAATAACACAATCCATATTCATGCCAATTCAAGGAAAGGTGAAATCAGGTAAGGTCACAAGGTCTACTAATTGACTCCCTTGTGGCTAAGCACTAGCAGAGCCATCTATGTGCAGAGACATTTCACAAAAAAAAAGGGAGCACGACATTTTTCCGGCAGCACTGGGTTAAATAATAGCATTACAAAATATTGCAGAGGGAATCTATCATTATTCAAAACAAGTATCATGGATCTGCTCCGACAATTCTTAACAAATACCTTTGGTAATTTAGCATTCTTTTAAAATTAACAAATTGTAATATCAGTTAATTTAATTTTATCTTTCCTCCTTTGGAAAAGTGAATTTTTATAAAATAATATAACATACAATGCTGAGAATCTTATCATTCATTCCTAATCAAAAGGGGAATATCAAATTCATCAACTTCACATGATTAAAGGCAAAATCAACAGCTAAATCACAAATAAATTAATATCATACATGTGCATGATCAATAATGCTCTGAAAGTTATGAATGACATGTAGTCCAATAGTCTAAATTTAAATAAACCTGTGTAAATATAACACAGGATTTTACTTTACTGATTACTCAACTGTCATATCCTCACCTTGTATCTCAGATGTTCTCTGTCCAGCTTGGAAAGAGCAGCAACGTGACCAGATGCCAAATCCATTACATGGATGTAGTCTCGTACACCTAAGGAGGCAACATGGGGGTTAGGAAACAAATGACTTATTTCAATAAGTTGGAAAATAGTAACACTACAATACTGAAGTGAAACAATGAAAAAAACAATTGCACTTCTTTATACCAGAAGGTACCTTGTATGACATTTTCAATCTAACAATGAAATCTTTACAAACATATCTAAAAGTAAAATACTGTCAGTTCTCAAATCATATAGTAAAATTATTGTTCATTCTAAAAATAAATGACACCACAGTATGTGTTATTATATAATCTTAAGTACAATAGCCTTCTCTGACCACTTCAAAAGATAAAATGGTTAAAAAATGATGGGAATTCAATTTCCTAATTTTCTATAATAATGTGCAGTAACAAGATAGAGAAGAAGAAATAATAAA
>NC_051395.1:12976184-12978684 GCF_015228065.2 Penaeus monodon | reverse complement strand
ATTATTTTTTCTTTAAAGCACCGAAGGAGAGTGTATAAAGGGTTTACTTTATACATCCTCTCAATATTTCTTTTGTTTTCTCCTTTCATCTCCCTTCCCTTATTATCAATTTTCACTTTTCACCTCTCTTTTTTTCCACCTCTCATTATTTTCAGGTCTTTTCTTTCTCCTTTTTTCTGCTCTCTCTCCCCTTTTTTATTTTTTCCATTGCCTTTCTTCTTTGAGTGGCCCAACAACTCAAGGGGCTACCCCGGGACGCTATAAAAGCCAAACACACCTTTGGCATTCTCTTAAAGCCATCTGATGACACTTAGCAATGAGCGTGTAAAACGATTTTAGTATGGGAACGTCAGAATTGTAATATTTGTGAAGGAATCATTTACAACAAATAATTCTAACGCATTTCACTCATCTTTGATTACAGGTCTGATGGTTTACAAATATTTTTCATATTGTTGTCCGAATATACTGCATATCGCAACATACTTTTGTCCATGGGTTAAAAAACATTTTGGATACTGAAATTACGTCTTTTGTTTAGTCTATCAATTAAGTGCTTGTAACTTAATTTCCATAAAACAATCAGAGTGTTAAAGCATGTCACAATCTGCTTTTAGTATCAACACTCTTAAAATCTATATTTATCGGTATATAAGAGCATTTTGATGTAGTTCACTTAATATTATATGAAACCGGTTTTAATATTACCATTATGATGCTTAAAAAATCCTTTGTTTTTTCCAATAATCACAACTCTTTCCTTGTTTCATTTACATCTTTTCTTTTACCTGTCTGAATATGAAAAGAAAAGTATTTTAGCTTTAAGTTTAGCTGCCACAAGTTTAATCGATTAAAATCTAAAATGAATGAGGCCTTCATATTTGTAAGAAACTATACATATCCATTCATATAACACGTTTGTATCTGTGTATACACTTTCTGTTTATGGGTTGGTGTGTGTGTACATAGAATATATTTGTAACATAGGAATGTGTTTGTGCACGCACGCACGCATGCACACACACATTGATGTGTGTGTGAACTGTATAAATATAAATAAAAAAAGAAAGCTAACTTGTTGAACAGTCATGTCTGCTTTGAGTGGTGCTGGAACGGGTTGACAGGTCAGAGTTGCAATAAGTACCTCTCGACTAAAGCTATAAGGGTTTGAGTGATAATACGGGGGGTCTTGATAATATTTCCTGTTAAGTATGCAGAAATACTGCATCTGAAAGTAGTTTAAATAGTTTTGCTTTTGTATGTGTACACTGTTTATTTTTGAGTTACATTATTTACGTGGAAATATCAAACTATTAAGTAAATGAATGATTCTTTATTACTAAAAGGGCTTGAAGTATCATGAATATTCAGATTTCATATTCTGTTTTTATACCCACATGTAATACTGTTATTTCTTTTAGTACCAATTCCGATGGAACTTGCTGTCAGTCACCGTCTAATTCCTGATGTGACCTGATGGAGAATTACATACAAAAGCAAACTTTGTATCCCTTCTGTACCCTGTGTATAAATCCTAAAGAACAAGGCATGATTTATTTGTTAATACAGAAGTAATAAGACATTGGGGGACTATGTAAAGCACACTTGAATTTTATGAATTACTGATCTAACTAGTTTACCAGAACAAACAATTGGGCCTGATATGATAATCTCCCTTTCTATCTGCAACCTATTTCTGATTTTTAAAAATATTCCTACACCATACACAATACAGTCCAATATAACCACTAGATAGGATTGCAATCCTAGGGCAACTTTAGTTCATCTATTTATCACAAGTTAGATCTCTTTGGGGAGACCCTCCCCTGCCCCAAAGCAAGCCTGGATAAATTTCCAGTGAACCATCATTCTGTTCAACAACTCACTGAGTAATCAAAACAAAATCCACATAGACAGTTTCCTTTGTAGGGATATATAGTCTTAATGTTAACTTAGACTAAAAATTCCTGTATGAGTTTCTTGTGGACTAAAAAGTTCTTTTTACCACCAGCCTAGAGTTTTAACACATTTCACTGTACTCCAAAGCAATAGCTACATTTTCATGAAGCCTTGGATTTTAATTTCATTAAAGAATTGACATATTTTTATTAAGTTAGATGCTTATTGATACTGCATGAATGTCACACTTCTGTCACTTAAATGCTACTCCAAAACTTCCTAGCCCATCTAAATCATCTGACAGACAGATACAAAAAATGCTAGATATGCTACTTTATTCATTCGCCCCCTTGAACACACTGTAGCCTGATTCCCTGCATTCTCTACCATATTCAGGTTGAATGGATATCAGAAAAATCTTTCAAATAAATAATACAATAAATAGACATTAACTGTAAAACCTCCTTGTCAGGGGCAAATATTAAAGAAGAGTAAGTTTACGAAGAAGAATGAGAAAGAGCAAGAGGAAAAACAATATCCTTTGTCTATGTTTAGTGCTAGGGGATGAAAAGGTTATACCTCCTTTTTTGGTATGATTATA
>NC_051395.1:12963684-12971184 GCF_015228065.2 Penaeus monodon | reverse complement strand
TACACATTCATTTGCCATATATGCATATTTGTATGGATTCATGCACACATGCACATACAAACATGCTCTTTCTCAAGCTCACTCACATGCTCTCTCTCTCTCTAACTATCATAGCATCGGCTCCAGGGAGGCCACAATTTCCATGCTCAGGATCCTATTTCTGCTCACCAAGACTGATGGCAGAAGTTGGTATTACAGAAAATTGTTTATTATGGGGGGGGGGGGGTACTTATTGTTATTATTATTATGGACTACCTAGAGATGATATGGATCTCTGCAAGGAAAACAAGTCAATTACCATCTGGATACACCATTATCAAATGACAAATATAGAAAATGAAAATGGCAAAACAGCAAAAAATGCTTATGCAGAAAAAGATATAACAACATTACAAAGGGGAAGCACGGAACCTTGACACCACTCATTAATGTTTGTGTGTGCCCAACCTACAAGCCACACATCAGTCAAGAGTGGTCACTCCCGGAAGCCAAGTGCACCGAGTATGGGCAATGTGTGGGCAGCAAAGCACCCTGATCCAAGGGGTTTAATAAGTGACCACATTTTCTACTGCTATTTACTGATATTTTTTATTTGCTTTAACATATTTCTGCCTAGTATTACATATTTGTAATGTTTGTTCCACTTACAAAGATTTGTTCCCTATGTGTGTCTACCTTGAAACAGACATGAACAGAATTTGAGTCTTGCAGATTATCTATGTGACATGTTAACACAAGTGTTCATACTTACACTTGCTATAGTGGTCATTGGCAGGGAACTGAAGTTTAGTTCAACTAATTCCTTCCCAATACTATGGACCTCTAAAATGTCTGAAAGTTCTGCATTTTTCATTGCAGATATTATTTTTATGACAGATTCTATCAACCCAAGCATGTAAGAGTATTTTTTATGATGTTGATTCCAATTTTATCTAAATTTCATATATATCATTTTCACCCTGATGTAACATGTATGTCACACAAGCCTGATGCAAAGCCATTTTTGTAATCTAAATTTTTGTAATCTCAAAGTAATTCCTGAATATCAATATAGATTTTGTTCTGAAGAAATGTTATGATACTAAATGAAAGTACTCCATATAAGTGACTGATTATCTCTTCACATATATTCCACTTTTGGAGAAGCAAGAAATATCATGTTAGGACCAGAATAATAAATGAGAAAAGTCAGACTTGCCCACTGAAGTCAGTTCAAATGATAAAAAATCAAATAAGGGAAACAGCTAAGTATGTTGCTTATATGCAGATTGTTTGATAATTTCATTGTTAACAATAAATTCAAGTTAACATATATAATATTTACATGGTTGGTTGATGCAGCTGTGCAAAATACTTGGCTCTTGCATGAAAGGTATGTGGGGAAATGTGAGCCAGTTTAAATGCAAAGACCAAATCTCTGACTATTGCAGTATCTCATGCCAAAAATACTCCCAAGGAATCCTTAGTCTTGCAAAGGATAAGATACTATTGGGGTATGGGATTGTATTTGTTATGATGGAATAAAGCATTGGCTTGTAAAAACACTAAAGAATAGGAGGTGGAGGAAGTAAGAGTGCATCATCCAGTCTGTGCTGTGAGTGGGACTGCATATCCTGTAATCTCCCTTTTCACAGTAAGTTTGTTTGTGTGTCTCAGTCTGCATGCCTGTTTCTTTCTCAGTATCTCTCTCTGTCTCAAACATTAATTAACAGGGGTATACAAGCAAACTATACTGGATAACCTCTCATATAGGAATATCAATCTATGACAAGATGGATCAGTTAGCCAAACTAGCACATTCCCAAAAAGAACTATATCATGCAGTATCATTATCTCTTAAACAAACAAACAAACATCATATCACACTCAATTCTGCACAAACATTAATATCTAGAATTAAATAAGGCCTTCAGGCTGTTTCCTTTTATCTAGCATGAAACTACAAATACATCTAAATTTATGTGAGAGAGAGAGAGAGAGAGAGAGAGAGAGAGAGAGGAGAAAGGAGAAAGGAGAAAGGAGAGAGGAGGAGAGAAGAGAGAGGAGAGACAGAGACAGAGTAAGAGAGGAGAGAGAGAGAGAGGAGGGGGGGAGAGAGAGGAAGAGAGAGAGGGGAGGAGAGAGAGAGAGAGAGAGAGGAGGGGAAGGGGGGGAGAGGGAGAGGAGAGAGAGGAGAGAGAGAGAGAGGGAGGGAGAGGAGGAGAAGGGAGAGAGAGAGCGAGGGGAGAGGAGAGGAGAGGAGAGGGGAGGGGAGAGGAGGGGAGAGGAGAGGAGAGGAGAGGAGAGAAAAGAGAGAGAGGGGAGAGGAGAGAAAAGAGAGAGAGGAGAGAAAAGAGAGAGAAGAGAGAAAAGAGAGAGAGGAGAGAAGAGAAGAGAAAGAGAGGAGAGGAGAATATATGAGTAATAATAAATTCATGCAAAATTTGGAAAAAAAAAATCTTACTTGTTTCTGCCATAAAAATGCTTTCCTAGTAACTTTGGTAGGAGTTCCATAATGCAATCTTGGGCAAGGATCACCTGGAACCGGTTTGCTAAATTTCTTTTAGCCTCAAATTCTTTATATTCCATTCTTAATTGCTTCAGAGTTATAACCTGAAAAGAAGTTAAACTTGTGTACTCTTATTCTTCTCCCCCCCCCCCTAATAAAGCTCTTTTTGATCAAATCTTTGAACTCATTCCATAGCACTGGATATTAATATGAACAGATACATATCAACAAATATTGAATGGGAAGAAGTTGCAACTTGAGAAGGTATATAAAACGTGTGAATATCATGAATTCAATGCAAGATCTATTATATATATATATATATATATATATATATATATATATATATATATATATATATATATATATATATATATATATATATATAGAACTAGGATAATTTTGGAAGTGAAAAATCTCTAAGGATAAAAATCATGAATTCACTGATAAATGAAGGGAAAGCACTTACTGACATTTGTAAATTGAGCAAGTTAAACCATATAAGCTTATAAAATGTGACACACCTGTCACAAACACTTGAGCATTTTCAACCAATGCATCCAATGTTAAGTACATACTGTTATAAGTGACACAGGATGGTATATACATACAACATGTCATGCCCACTATGAGTCTAGTTTATTAATTTTGCTTATCCACATAAGCTTAATCACCAAGGAGTTCTACCTTACCCTTTTATTTTATTCTTGGAAGTAATTATTATTATCTATTTCTCATTGCTATTAGCATTGATAATAACATCATAATAACCCCAGTGACAATGATAATAATAACAGTAATTAAACTAGAAGAAATAAAACTGACTCTTGATTCAAGGATCAGGGATATCAGGTGATTTCACATAGGGTCACTGATTGACTCCTTGTTTACTAACTGACTCCTTGTGGAGCCATCGTCTGTAAACAACATTAACAAGACAAACTGCAGTAGACAGTGCATTTGAATGTATGTGCATCCAAAGGTGTTTTCACACCAAAACATACTTCATCAGAAAGTGCCTCCAAAGTGAAATGTTTGTTTTTGTTTTGCATTTTGTTAAAGAAAGATGGAGCCTTCATTCTTTTGCCTTACTTTTTTAAACAGGTGCATTATTAATATTTTATTATAACCAGTAAATGACTGCTAAAATAAGTATGAAAAGTAGAATAAGTATAGAGTTGCCTGTAGAGCATACTTAATCACATTATATCATTGCATATATCATATATATGATGAATACTTCAAAATATCATTATACAGTATATATTTCCAGAAACATACTTCTGTAATGTAATGTGCTGCTTTCTTTTGTATGAGTAATTCTTTGAAGTGGTTCAGTGTTTTTTCATAGTCAGACCCACGTTCACTGTCAAGCATTCTGGTTATGAGCAGGACATCTGTGTCGTCACCCAATATAGGATGTGGCAGGGGTCTGAAATCAATATTGGTAAGAATTCAGACATTTCTCCTTTGAATTATCAAAAAGATATCTGCAACTAAAGACAATGATATACACATTTTTCTTTTTCCAATCCCCATGGGAAGGAAGGACACAACCATATGAAAAATACAACAAAATACATACATTTTGATGGTCATTGGTGAGCGTTTATCTTTATTTTTGGGCAATTTGCATAAGCTGACTTGTAGGCAAATGTGCTGATCACTGTCAACTTCTAATAGTTCTTTAGATTCAGCCAATAATTTGTTGCACAATTTTCTAACACCTGCAACAGCTGCTTGAACCTGTGAATTTCAAAAGGTAAAATTGTAATTCACATATACATTATTTCAAAAACTTTATAAATGTAAAAGTATAGCACCAGAAAACATTTCAATTTATTTTCTCATTTCTCTCTCACTCTCTAGTGGGAAGGAAAGACTCTTTTTCAAATGAGAAATCTTTATATGATATCTACTTATATAGAACAAAAGAAATGCATAAGATTACTTACCTGTATCTCACTTAATTCAGAAAGTTTTGTGACAACCTTCTCTTTTTTCACTTTATTTTCCTGTGCTGATTTATCCTTATTCTGTTTTTTCTGTCCAGCTTTTGACTTCTTTTTGCTTCCCTTAATCCTGTGCTCCCACATCTTTGCCTTCAAAAGCCTCTCCCTTCTAGCCTCCTTGGATGATTTCTTTGCAATTGTTGTCAAACCAGGTTTTTTCTTCATCACACCTTTTAGGCCTTTCCTGAAAGAGAATGTGATGTTATAATAAACAGAGAGATGCACTAAGTTCCTCCCTTTGGACAATGCCCATCACAGCAACTTAGAATGTTGAATAAATTTTGTGAAATGGCACTGGGGATTAGTTTCTGGTAGGTGTGCCATACCATAAAGATTTACCATTTATTCTTTTACTGGTAATTTTTTGGAATTCCTTTCAATAACTGATTGTGACAATTTTGGTATCAATAGCTACCAGGGAATTGTGGGGTAAAATATGACTAATATACCACTTCCCAACCCTTGCAATGGAAGACAATGAATCCTCCATGTATGCCTGATGCCAAGTCAGACCTGCCTTTAAGAAGTGAAGGATTCTTTGTTTGGTTAATATTACCAAGAGTGACACACAGAGATAGAGGGAAATAGACACTGCTTTCTTATAGAGCATAAAAAATAGAGTAATGAATAACACAGGCACAGCTGCTGTGGCCTCATATTTACCACAAAATGATGAAAACATCCACTGCATGTCACCAACTATACTAAGTTCAAACCCCACCCCAACACAGCCAGTATTTTTAATGTTCATTTTTCATAGGTTGGAATGAAGTACTAATAAAGAGGAGATACCCTTGCCCCCCTGTCTAAGGAATGAATACAGGGTAGGAAAGGTTAGGTTTAGATTTTGGGACTTCATCTCTGAAGGTGTGTCACTCTTGGTAACAAATACCTTTTGTTTTCCTGGGCAGGGTTTGCAGGGGGCCTGGCCTGTTCCTGTGTTGTCTATACTCTATATTTTATGGTCAATAAGATGGCAGTGTCCATTTCTCTATCTTTGTGCATCCCTCTCAGGAACATTAACCATTATTGTTAGTTTAGCGTGCAATTTCCCAGGTTTCTTCCATACCCTCCCCTGATAAAGAGGCCAAGAATGTGAGGGTGGGGTGGGGGGATGTCTGCACCATAATTTGGTTATTTTATCGACTTTGACAATCGGGTCTCCCCTGACAATATTCATATCATGAGATTTGTCCTCATCTGATGATTATTTCCATCGCATTCTCTAGCCTACAATCTTGATGTAATAAGTCCCAATACCAGCACAAGGCATGAAGTAGATCAGGGAAATTATGGGGAGAACAGAAATGTGAAAAACAAGCACAAAAACCATTTAAACTCTACAGGTGTCCCCTGCATCTTTGAATATCTACGGACTGACGCACCACCTTTCGAAAAACTCTTCAGGAACCAAACAAATTGTTTGGTAAAAAATCTACGGGATTTCACTTAATCTAGACCCCTGTGGTAATCATACAATGTGTCCTAACCAATAAACTAACCTAACCTAAAACCAAACCAAACCAAACCTAACCCCATGGTAATATATGTATAGCCAGGGGGCCATGTCCCCTGGATCCCCATGGCTTTAAGAAAATACAATCTATATATTCCCTTGCCAGGGGGTTCTGCCACCTGGACCCCCAGGGTAAAACTACAAACCTTTATAGCAAAACACATAACTTTTCTTTGCTTCCGTCTATTTTCAGAATTGCTTGGTCTCTAATCACTTTTTTTTTTCAAACTTTCAATGTATGTCAACCAGGAGTACAGTATAAAAAAAAAAAAAAAAAAAAAAAAAAAAAAGTGTACAGGACAGAGAAGAGAGAAGATCGCTCCTTCATTTTCTAATTCCCCATCCACGTTTACCTTGTGAGGACCAAAACAAATGTGACGTGTAACTCATTACTGCGATCTATCAAGTAGTCCATGTATTACTACATGCTTGTGAGAACAAATATTTTGTAATTATCAGAGTGTTTTCTCAAATTTATATATGTAATGCATTCTTTTAGTTTTATTACACCTCTTTTATGTGTCTTGGCAATTATTTACACTATTCTGTACAATAACCTTCTGCACATACGCATTTTGCCACTGGGAAATCTGACAACAAATAGACATTAATATCTAACACACCAAAGTGCCTCAAATGCTAAAAAAAGTGATTAGAAACCAAGCAATTGTAATCAGTGAAGAAATGTTTAGTGTTTTGCTATATAAAGGTATGTGGTTTTAACCTAGGGGTCAAGGGGGCAGAACCCCCTGGCTAAGGAATATATAGATTGTATTTTCTTAAAACCATGGGGGTCCGGGGGACATTGCCCCCTGGCTAGACGTATATTAGCACGGGGTTAGGTTCAGCCAATAATTTGTTGCTAGGCTAGACATATACATTAACACAGGGTCCTGGGAATATATAGATCATAGTGTATAAATCCCACAGGGTTAAGGTTAGGATGCAATGTGCGATTACCATGGGGAATCTGCATTATGTGAAATCCTGTATATATTTTTTTTACTGAATGATGGGTTTGGTGAAGAGTTTTTCGAAAGTTGCCATTTCGGTCCATTAACTTTCAAAGATGGCAGGGGCATCTGTAGAGTATCATTTCCTGATTTTTAACATTTTTGGATGATATAAATCTTGACAGGGAAGACCCAAGTTGTCATATTCGGAAAGTTAACCCCTTTTTTGGCATTTGGGGTTCAAATATCAGGTTGTGATAGATACTAATGTCTACTTGTTCTGTATATCCACTATATGGCTTTAAAAATTACCTGAAAACAACACAACACTTCAAATGAAAATTTCTTACAGGCATATCTCAACAAATGCTGTCGCACAGCCTGTCAAGTCTAACAGTGGCAAAACGTGCATGTGCACAAAGTTATTGTACATAACTGCATAAATAATTACCAAAACACATAAAAGAATGCATTACATACATGAATTCAGAAAAACATATGCTGATAATTACAAAATAATCGTTCTCACAA
>NC_051395.1:12941446-12951446 GCF_015228065.2 Penaeus monodon | reverse complement strand
TAAAGACCTTTCGAAGCTGACCCTTGAATATCCCGTTAAGTTTGATTTACCTCCTTTTAAAACCATTGTTGGGGCTAAATTTGTCCAGTCCAACTCAGGGGAAAGCAAAGGACCGCAGTCCTTTATTTTCCTTGTAAAAACAGAGGAATTATTAATTATTTTATGTTTTTTTATTTTCCCCAAAACCACAAGATAATTTGTAATAATCAAATGTTTTTTAGATTATAAAAAATTTATCCCGGAATCCCTCTTTTTAAAATTTTCCTAACTTAAATATTTTTTTGAAAAGGCTGGAAGAAAAACCGGACAAGTGTACAACGGCATTTCTAAAAAATTTTTTATTCATACAAACGGGTTTGTCTTGATTATTAATCTACTAGCATGGTTTGGAACCCAGCGTAGGTTGGGTAAACGAAATTTTGAAATATTTCCTAGGACCACGGAAATTTTTCTTTGAGAGGGGATACCGTACTTCACGGCCCTCACCCGTCTTTTGATATCGTGACCCCCGATTTACACCGTGGATTTAAATCATTATAGTATTCTAAAACAATTTCTGTTTTTTTATGTATACACAAATGTTTTTGTTGTATTAAAAAAATAAATTTTATAATTTATTTTTATTTTTCCTTCAAAACCTGTGTGTTGTATTTTATTTTTCGACGGGGTTCATACAATTGCCATAAATTTAGGAAATTTTTTAAATAATTTATATTATTTTCAGGGGGTGGAAAATACTACGATTTATTTAATAAGGATAAGATGTTTAATGATTTGGGGGTTTGGTGTATATTTATTTATTATAATTTAAAAATTTAAAAACCCCAAAAATTCCTAAACCAACCTTTGTGGGGAAAAGCCTTTCTATTTTAATTCTTTTAAATTACAAGGCCTACCCAGTATCTTATGTTTGTATTTATTAACATGTTGTGTTGTTTTTGTATATAAACATTTATATATGTGAATTTTTAATAGTTTTTAAAAAAATTTTTTTCCCTAAGAAATTTAAAAGAAAGAAAAATTCTAAAGTGTTCATAGTTTATTTTTGTTTTGCATTGTTTTTTAAGGGCATTTAATTAAAAATATTATATATAATAATTAATATTTAAATTTTAATTTTTGCAATTGTATATCTGTATAATTTGCATATTTCATATATAAAAATTTTACATCGGTGTCCTTTTGGGATATGTAAATTGTTAAATGCCCATTATAAAAAAAATTTGTTGTACCAAAACAAAAAATATGTATGCTTTTTCCCTGTGTGGTTTTTTTTTGGTGTTTATATATATGTAAATTTTTATATATATATATTTTAAATATAAAAATATAGATTATATTTATATAAGTGTGTATGTTTATGGTATGTGGTGGGGTTTGGTGATTTTTTTTTATTCATATATTAAATTAAAAATTTCTTCCCACACCCGGTTGTTTTTTGGAACTTTTTTTATATTCAAATAAACACAGGGATTCTAAATATAATAAACATTTGGGGTTTTTTAAACTTTATTAGAATGGTTTAAAGGTGTGGAACCAATTTTTTCCAAGAAAAATAAGGGGTTTCCCCTGTGGCCCAAGGGTGGGTTTTGGCAAATTTCCATTTTTTTTTAAATTATATAATTAAAATTTAAAATATTTTTTGCTTGTTATCTGTAACCCAAGAAAAACCAATAAAAAAAAAAAAAACCCAAAAATAAACAAATAAAACAAATTTGACACACACACAAAAAATTTCTTTTATTTTGTGTGTGGTTGTGTTGTGTAAAATTATATATAAATAATATATATATTACCAATATATATAAATTTTAAAATTTTATATATTTTTTTTAATAAAAATTTTTTTTTATTTATTTTTTTTATTATTTTAATATTAATTTTTAAATATTTTTTTATTATTTTATTTAAATTAAAGCCATTGCCCAAATTTTAAATTTGGAGAACCCCCCCAAAAAAACGACTTTAGAATCCGTGTAAACCCCAAAGGGGTTTTTTTGTGGAAAAAAAAATTTTTGTTAGGATTTTTTTTTTGTAAACTTTTTTATTTTAATGAAAATTTAAATTTTCGTTCCATTTTTTTTCCCGGTAACACAGAAACAAAACTAACCAAGACCAAAACCTACCAAAAAATTTTCCCTTTTAAACCACCCCTAATTATCATAACAAATATTTTTCTTTAAAAAAAAATTTTTATATATTATACTTTTAAAATTATATTAAAAACAATTTTAAATATTAAAATTATTATTATTTTTATTATTATTATCTATTATCTATATATATAAAAATATATATATATATATATATATATATATATATTATAAATATAATAAAAAATTATATTTTTTTTTAAATTATCGCCAAACTTTTGCTTTTTTTGTTTTTTAGGGCAATACAGAAACAACTTTTTTTAATTTATTTGGGGTTTTTTAAATACAAGAAACAAATAAAAAAGAAACATCTTACTTTTATCCTTTATGATTTTCTCAAAATTTTTTACAAAAAAACCAAGGGGGTATCAAATCATTAAATTACAATTTGGTATGTATTAATTATTAGTATCATACATTTTTTCCCACACACACCAGATTATTTAATGTACATATTATATTAACAACAACATATCTTTTTTCCCATTTTCGAAAAAATCATCTCTTCTTTTTTTTCTTTTTTATATTTTTAAATTTATTATATTTTGCATATGTTTTAATTATATCCACTTTATATATTTTTTTTCTTTTCTTTCATAATTTTTGCGGGGGCCTTCTTGGGTGTGTGGTGCTTTCTTTACAGAAATTTAAAAATTTTTTTTTATTTAAAAACTGCCACTCGGTTATGAAAAAGGGGAGCACATATAACCCCAATGAATCACAGTTCACAGATTCCACAGGGCCCCCCTTGTCATCCTGAAAAGGGGTATTTGGGGTTTGTTACTTAAATTAATAAAACCCTAAAGAACAGCATAGCCCACCGCGTGGGGGCTATGACTCCCTCTTTTCCCCCTTTTTAAAAAATGGGGGCTCAAGGGGGGATGGGGGTTTTATCCCCCACATATATTTTTCCTCTACCCCCTCATATTAAATGGGGCGCTCAGTTGACCAACAAATGCCCCTTCATTAAACCCCTGTGGAGTTTTGAAAAAGGGGCGTTTTTGATGGGGGCCTCCCTTTTTGAATCAAGGCTCCATCCCTTCCGGGCCCCTTTATAAAAGAACCCCTCCCCCTGTGAAGTTGGAAAGGGGCCCCTAAGCAAGGCATAGCAACCCTGTTTAATACTTTTGGGGTGAGGAAGTAATGAGGGGTTACTGCTTTCCTGATGTTTGGCGTCCATTCAAATTCCCCGACCTAGTGAGATGCTGGATCCTTCTCTGAAGTGAAAAGAAATTTAGTTCCCCAGCAATTTTTGATAAAGTGGCAACCGCAATTTCTGCCCAATCTTTAAAAAGAACCTCCTCCTGGACAATTGGATTTCTCTAGGAAATTCCATAAACCGTATCTGGCCTTGATATAAGGGACCCCCTCGTGGCATCTGATCATTATTAAATTCTTCTGGGAAATTGAGACATCCACAAGATTTTGGTAATAAAAAAGCCTGAATTTTCTTAAGGTCTGAAAATTATGGGGCCTGGACTTCTTTCCTAAATTTAATAAGGCCACGGTTTTTCGCAAATCACTTTTCACTTTCTGAATTTGAATTGGGATCCAAATCACGTGGAAATTTGGGTAATATGAAGGTCATTGATTTGTTTGCTCTTTCCTATCATTAAGAACACTTGGCTTTTTACTGGATGATAGGTGGGACCCCGCAGGGAGGGAATTACTATAAATGGGCCTGCTTTTTATTTTTTCAATTCTATCAACCCCTAAACAAACCCCTTGGCTTCTTTCTAAATTTTTCCATGAGGCCCCGGGGGAGGTTAAAAATCATCCTTTTCCCCCTTCTATTATTTAATAAAATCTATACAAACCCCCCCCTCCTTTTATGGGCCGAAATTAATTTAGTTTCCCCCGGTTTTCCCCAAAGGGGGGTTTTTGTTATTATCTATTAATGAGGTATTTCATTTTCCCCTTTCATCTTTATCTATAAGATTTTAATTATAATTTTTTATTTAATTATATAATATTATTTATAAATTCCATCTTATTTTTCTATATATATATAATAAATATATTTTAAATATATATAATTATAATATATATATATAAAATTTTAAAATGTATATAAATATGATTTAAACAAAATACTAATATATATATATATAATATAAAATTAATTTAAATTTAATATATAATATATTCATAATATAATTTAAATATAATATATATATATATATTATAATATATTATATAAATTTTATTTTTATATAATTATATATATATATATAATATTAATATATATATATTTTTTTAATATATATTTATATATTATCCACACACATGCTACATGCTACTATATACAAAATGCAACACAAAAAAACCATATAATAAATATATTTTAATATTTTTATAAAATTTATATATAATTTTATATATATATATATATGTATTTATTAAATTGTGAAAAAATTTAATTTAAATATTTAATTTAAATATTATAATATATTATATATTATATATATATCTTCTATACATCACCAAAAATATATATATAATTTAATAAATTATATTAATATATATTATATATTAATTATTATATATATTTATTAATATATTATATAATATATTATATTATATATTTGTTAAAATTTAATTTTTAATAATATATATAATAAAATTTTAATATATATATATATTTTATGTTGATTGTATATGTAATATTCAGTGTGTGAGTTTTTTAGTAATTATATTCATATAATACATATGTAAGAATAATATACATATACTTATATATATGTAAATGTGATGATAACTTCACATGTATTATGTTTTTAAAATTTAGAACTTACACACCACATTATTGTATACATACATACTGTATATAGTAATATATTACATTGCAACTATAAAATTATATATTTTTCCTATATATTGTATAATAGTATATGTATGTATACACAAATCCCCTATATATATTTTTGTTTGTGCAAAATATATATAATATTATTTTTATATATTAAATATCTATATATATATATATATAATATATTTATATAATATATATATATATTGTTTGTTTTTGTGTGTGTGTGTTTTGTAGCTGTGGGGGGGGATAAGTACTATACATCTTACATATAACACATCAATATTTCGGTCTATATATACTGGTATATTATTTATAAAATTATTTTTTAATAATATATAATTTATAATTAATATTTATATAATATATATATATTATTTTATTTAATATATATATATATATAATATATATATATATATATATATATTATATATATTATATATTGTAATTTTAATATATTACGGGCTCACAATGAAACCACAAAATTTTCCTAGTGTTGCTGGAAAAATGGAAACTACAAATAACTGCAGTGAATGCAATTTATAAGTCAAAAATTTTAGTTCATTGGAGCAAAGACAAAAATCCTTTCCCAACTTTCCGGGTTTATTCAAAATGGCTATCATCTTGTAAAAACCGTGAAAATTGCCTCTTAGAAAATCGCTCTCCGGGGTTTTTAACCGGATTCTTTTGAGCTTTAAAAGGAAGAGCTCACGGAAGTCCACAGGTTTCTTTCTCCGAAGAAATCTTGTTTCCAGCAGTGCACTCTTTTTGCCTTAATTTGTGGGGAAAGGTGCTCTGCATTCCCTGGGGGAAAACAGAACTGTTTATCTGCAATAGTCTATGTTTTTCCGTTATAATCTTATTTTGAAATATCAAACTCGTGAAACCAAACCCCAAGAAAATACGTGTTTCTAATCTCTTCATCCGTTTCCCACGTAAACAATGAAAAGGGGTCCTCCTTTTGGGCGTCCCCTGGAAAGGCGCCCTTGACGGGGCACTCGAGGACCCCACCTCCGCGCCCCCTTTTCGTGGCATCGCGACTGCCAAAGTTTGTTTTTACATTTGCTAGTTGTGCATGTGATACGACTAGCCGGGGTTCCCCTGAAAAATTTAAAAATAAATTTATGGGATAGTTCTAAGAGCCCACGATCATCTCGATTTTAACCACCCAGCCGTTTCGGTGGAAAGAGAGATGGCAATTCTACAGAGACACTAGACCTTTCCCCAAAATTAAAGCAAGAGGGTTGATATCCACACGACAATTAGCCCATGTCCACCAGGGACCCACTTCCAGTTTCCTTTGTTTTGAATACATTCCAATGCAAAGGCTCTCTCCCCCCGAGGATTTCACCAGAGCCGGAAATAAGTTTTCTCCCCCCAAAAGTCACACAGTTCCCATTTTATGGATGGCTTGTAAACCAACATCTGGAAAGGTGGATCAAATTTTACCTAAAAATGACTTGTATATGCGGAGAATCAGCAACGGTGCATCAATTAAGCGACGTTCCCCTAAAGGCAGCTATGGTGCAACGGGGGAAATAGATAGAGTCCCACGAGATTCCCCTGCATTGACAGGGGTAACATCAGAGACCCTTATTCACATATTTTAAAGTACCTTTTAACAACCCACAACCAAGGACCCCCCAACCATCGACGTTGACCTCTCTTGCAAAGCTATTTTTTAGCACCCAAAATGCTCCCCTTTCTCTTGAAAATAAACAAAATTTTCACGTTTTGCCCAAATTTTTTCCCACCAATAAGATTTTTTCCTCAAATATTCTTTTTTTCACTTTTTCCCCTGTACAATACTCATAGAAATTTATCACGACAAATTTCAACTTCCCCACGGTGCACAATTTTGATGGCTTAGCGAAACCCGGCTTCGCTACTTGGAAGCGAAAAAAATGGTTACGCTTATGCTTTCCGGGAAGAGTCACTCTAAAGGTATTATCCCAAATCGGGGAATAGGATTTGTTACCATACTAAATATAAATCATTCACTTGGTGAGGGAATGGCGATAGGACCTAAAGGGATATTTGGTAGGGGAGTATGTCGATAAGACATCTGGCAGCTGTGTAAAAAAGGGGCATTGATCTTTTCGGTAAGGGCTTTTAAAAAGTTTATCAAGCACTAGATTTGATTAAAAAAAAATTTCTCGAGTTTTGTTGTCCGATGTTATGTTTTTAAGAGATTTCCTTTCGTGAAAAAAAATGTAATTTAGTTCACGGGTTTTTTGGTTTGGCATCACATTCTTTTATCCTTCAGTTTAAATAGGGTACATTTGAATTTTTTGCGAGAGTTTTACCGATCATTTGAATTTTCAATTCTTGCCTTGAAAAACCCGGGTGAGAATATGAGTGCACGCTTTTTTATGATTACATATTGTCATTTTTTGTAGAGGACGCTTCGAGATTTTTTCCGTGAAAATAGAATCAACCCAGACATTGTTGACAGAATTTTTTTTTTTTTCTTTTTTAGATAACATCTTTGACCAGTCGCCTTTGAAAGCAAAACAAGTAAGTAGATTATCATGCATATGTCTGTTCTTAGTTCTTGGTTCCACATGAAAGGACATTGCCTTTTGGGGCATAAACCCAAACAATTTTTACATACAAAGCTCTCATGATAATTAAAATAAAAAGGGGGAGTGAGGCGGGCGCGGGGAAGAGCGGACAAGTGCTGTGGACGAGCGGTGTCGCCGGGGTGGCGGGTGTTCGGCTGGTCAGGACGCTCCCTTCGTGTGGGGTGGTCGCACCCACAGGCTCTGTCCTCACGTGGTACAAGGCGGGTGCCACGCCCAAAGGGGTCAAAAAACCATAAAATGTCGCAAAACAAAAAATTAGACTTACAATCCTTTCTCGTATTTTATATATTATAATATTAATATATATATATTATTTTAAAATATTATATTATATATAGATGAAGATATAGATAGTAAAAGTAGATGATAATTGGTATATGATTGACTTTTAAAATATTTTTTCATACAAAGTAAGGGGAAAAAACGATTTGGGAAATTTTTATATGGGGTCCCCAAGTGGGTAGGTTCCACCCCCCAAGAGTTCTGGAAGAAGCGACCAACTGCTGGGTCTGGAGGGGGATTGCCCCCAACGGCTTTCTACTTCTGCCTTGGCTGCAAATCTCCTCCGTCGTCTTTTTGGGACTGCGTGCCCGCCCAAACAGCGGGGGTCTGTTAGCATAAAACATGGGTCATCCAAACCCATATTTTAAAATATGCAGTTGCCTTTTAATTAAACTTTTTTTTTTTTTTTTTTTTTTTTTACTTTACACAGGCGACAACAATTGGAAGTGAGACACCAGGGGGTCGAAGTCTTACTTCGTTTTTTTTTAGTTTGTGGTAATTCACATCACTTTTAAATAAAAATTAGAATACTTTTAAATTTTCCCTATCAGAATATAGATACAGGTGCAAACGTACGGTGTAAATATAAGTATATCCTTGGTACGAAAACAGGCGACAAAGCGAGGCATGGAGGAAAGGGCCCCAGGTCCCGCCTAGGGGCCCCGTAAACGCTCTGCCTCTCTCCCAAACATCCCCCGCGGCCAGGGGCCATGTAGGGGACTCTGTGACTTTTGCCTTCCCGCTCGAGGGCCACAACGTCATCGGAGGGTTTCCTCAACGATGAGGGGTTTTCTGGCGACGCATTATCGGAAATTTCCCAGCATTTCTTTAAAAACATTCCCCTGTATTAAATTTTAAACTCAACAGTCAGGGGGGAAAAATATATAAGACAGTAAATTTCATGAAGTGAGTAACCAGTGTTTAAACAGAAACCATATGACATTTTCTATCATAGTTTAAATGTTTGCATTTTGTCTCAGGCACCGGGGACCTGATTTTGGGGCGGCTGGTGCACAGGGTCCCACGGGACACGTGCAGGGGGACCACACGCGGTTTTCTGCCCCCAGTACACGTATTAAAAGAAGTAAATCTTATAATGATTATTTTTTATAATATACATATATGTAGATAATTATACATATATTTTATATTATATAATATATATATATATTAAATATAATTTTTACACACACAACATACCCCCTGCATCTTACACAGACCCATATATTCATATATACGTGTTGTGTGTAGATAGTATACAAATGTGTAAAAATAAATACATATCCTTTTCCTTTCTTTCCTGTTATTGTTTTCTTTCTCCCTCTTCTATTAGTTTTTTATTAAAATATATATTAATATATTAAGTAAAACCTTTTCATTTTTTTCATTTTTATATATACATATGTATTTATGTGGATACATACACAAACACACACACCACACACATATTGGGCCAAACAACATAATATGTTGGTGTATGTGTTACTACACATTTTATAGTGGTTGATGTGTCAGGGAAAAAACCTGCAGATTTTTCCCTTTTATTTTTGGCAGACATCTCTGAAATGGCCCTCAGTCCGTGTAAAAGGGGTGAAAGGGTCATAAAAATGGATGCCAAAAAAAACTTGGGGCAGAACATAGAATAAATAATATTAAATTTTTACTTATTTATTTAGCACCACACACACACACACACAACACACACACACACAACCCACACACACACACATATAAATATTTTAAAAATATATATATATATATATTAAAATATGTATGTTTGTGTTTACTTTTATTTTGATGCATATGTGTACGGTATGTGTTTTTTTTGCATGCAAATTTATACTTGAGTTTTGTACTTTATTTATGAATATATATTTTCCGATGGGGACATGTAATGACCATCGAATCGCCTTTAAGTGACCGAAGACCCGCTTTTGAAGCTGACCTTCTAATTACTCCCGGTATTATGACGATGATGACCCTTTATCATAACTTTATCGATTAGTTTTTGTGATTGAATTTGCCTGGAAATCCAAGGCCCGAGAGAAAGCTTAGAGAACACTTTGATTAACTTGTCCTTTTTTTCCCACTGTAATTAGCAGGGGGAAAACAGGGAATGTCTTTCTCTCTCAGGAAATTAAAGTTTATATATTATAGCAGCTGCACGCATT
>NC_051395.1:12923946-12936446 GCF_015228065.2 Penaeus monodon | reverse complement strand
GGAAAAAATCCAAAAAATTTATGAGGGTAATTCTAGGGAAATTCCGATGGACTCGGCTTGCTAAACCCCCGCTTGAGTCGAGCGAGTATCCCTCAAGCAGGGTACACCAAAATGCAGCTGGTCATACGCAAGACAATCTCTCCCATAATCTTTCCCTTTTAAATTTTGACAATACTTCATTTCCTTTCCCCTCCAAGAATCAGGTAGCACAGAGAGATGTGCAATTCTATAGAGACATTAGACCTGTTGCCCATAATTAAAGCCAGAGGAGTTGATGCTCCACAAACTTTCAGTCCCCGCCATCTGGGACCTGCTTCCAGTTTCCTTTGTCTTGAATAGATACCATATGCCAAGGTTTTTTGTCACAGTGGGTTTCCCAAACGAG
Organism: Penaeus monodon; assembly: GCF_015228065.2. Classification (NCBI taxonomy): domain Eukaryota; kingdom Metazoa; phylum Arthropoda; class Malacostraca; order Decapoda; family Penaeidae; genus Penaeus; species Penaeus monodon. The sequence goes on along the minus strand of NC_051395.1, from coordinate 12,936,061 downwards.
AAATAAGTGTCTCTCCCCCGCCAGTCAATCGACACGTTCACCTTTTTGGATGGCTCCCCTTACCAACAGTCAGGAGAGGCAGGGTCTGCATTTACCTCAATGATGTTATAGCAGGAGAACGCAATGGTGCGTCAACCCTTTCAGGGAGAGTTTTTTGCCCTAAAGACAGTTCTCACAATGCTATTCATCCACATCCAACATCTGCCTTTTCTCGATTTCCCCTCAGCCCAATACTTTGCAACGATCCAGTCATCAGATATATACACCTAATTTGGGAATTTTTTTTCAAGACACCGTTAACCACCCGTGCAGGTTCCCTAACGTTTATCTGGATACCAAGCCATGTTGGCAACCACATAAAGACCCAAAAAGACACAGCAGCAAAGGGAAGCACAAAACTATGCACTACGCAACGCCAAGCCTAGTATACCGATCAGCTTTTAGCTAAACGTACCACCCCCAGATCTAGGAACAAAATAAGTTTGGATTCACACAGGATCATCTGCATTGGTTATAAATAGCATCAGATTTTCGAGAGGGTATATCCGTAGTCTTTTTCACGAAGGGACGCTTTTTCATACACAGATTGCTTGGCTATAGAGCGCAGCGACGTTTTGGGCTCTTTGCTAAGCTAGTTAGAACCAAATACTCCCTTTTTCTTAAAGTGAAAACGTTTTAGGTTTTTCTCACATTTTCCCCTACCATGCTTTACCGGCACAACTACGGGGGCATAGGCAAACCCCGGCTATCTGATATGGGTGGCGGGGAAAAAAAAAAAAGGCCGGGTTTTCACTATCACCCGGGGAAAAATTATTATTGCGGAATAGTTTTTTTTTTGACTAAAAATCAAAATTTCACCCTTTGGGTGAGGGACACTGGGACGGAACTGAAAATATTTTGGGAGTAGTCGATAAAACCCGTAGCTGTTATGAAAAATGGTTTAATCTCTTTGTTTTTGGGCTATTAGAGAAATACTCAAAAAAGGAAAATATTAAGTCTGAATTTTTAATGTGCCAAGATGTTAACTATAGGTACACAAGCATAGATTTTTACCAAATATTTTTGGATGTTGATGTCTGGGGGATTATGTGTTTTAAAGATTTCCCCTTTTGTTGAAAAAAGATGTAATGTTATGTTCAGTGTCTTGCCCTCAGCACACCGGGGAGAATACGAGTACTCGCATTTAGATGTTCAATTTTTTAATTTTGTACAAGGCAATTAGAGATTTTCCCCCTGTAATGCCCAAATTGTTAAAAGAACTTTCTTTTTTTTTGAAAGAACATCTTTGACCCGTCCCCCTTTTAAAAAGAAGCAATAAGTTATATTTTTATGTATTTGTCTGTTCTGTAGTTCTTATGGATTCCACATGAAAGAACATTTTAATATTTTCCCTAAGCCAAAAAAAGGTTTACAAAAAAAGTCTCTCATGATAAAATTTCCTCAGTGAGGAGCGAGGTAGTGGCGGAAGAGCGGGGCGAAATACTGTGGGCGAGCGAGTGCTCGCCTGGGTGGCGGGTGTTCGGGGTGGTCGGACGCCGCCTTCAGTGGAGGTGGTCGCCCCACAGGCCGTCCTCATGGAAAGGACGGCGCGCCCCTGCACCGAAGGGTTTAAAAAAACATATAATTTTGGGTGAATGAAAATTAAACCCCAATGCCATTATTATAGAGCATAATTTTTATAGATATTGATAAAATATGTGGAGTTAAAACATTAGACTTTTTATTTTTTTCATACTAAGAAAAGGGGAAAAAAAAACGTTTTGGTAATAGTATATGGTGCCAAAACGAAGATTTTTCCACGCCCCAAAGCTTCTAGAAAAAAGGGGACCAACAATGGATTTTAGGGGCTGTCCCAACGGCGTCCGCTTCTCCCCCGTCCCGCAAATCTCCTCCGTTTTACTTGGCTGCGTGTCCGCCAACCCAGGGCTGTTAGCATCAAAATAGAATATCCTAACCATACTTGAAAATATGCAATTGCCTTTACATTTTATTATTATTTTTTATCCTTCCAGGCAAATACAAGTTGGAAGTGAGGACCACGGAGCAGAAATCACCTCTTTTTTTGTATTTTTCGTAGGTAAGTTCACTTATTGTTTAAAGAACAATTAGCAAATTTCCCATGTAATTGCTTATACAAATGTAGATACGGTGGAAGCACAGTGGAAAAAATATGTATATCCTCTGGTGTGAGAAACAACGAAAACGAGGCATTGGAGGAAGGCCCCCCGTGCCCCTGGGCGGGCCCCGTTAAAACCCCTGCCCCGCATCTACCAACCTCCTCCCCGGCCATGGGCCTTTGGGGGCTCCCTGACGTTTCTTTCCCCTCGCAGGGCCACAACGTCACTTGGAAAAGGTTTTCCCCAACGACGAGAGGATTTCGCGACGACATTATCAGGGAATTTCCGCATTTTCTTTTTCAAAATTCCCTTTTATTTAAAATATAGAGCGGATGGTAAAAAATTAAAGTAGTAAATTTTCGTTGGAATAGAACCCATCTTAGCAGATAAAACCCCTAAACAGCTGCATGTTTTGTTTAAAATGTTTGCATTCAGATCTCGGGATCGGCGACCTTATTTTTGCGAGGGTGAGGCCAGGGTGACGCGGTTCTCTGCAAAAGTGAACTTGTTTAAATGAAATAAGTTTTAAATATTGTTTATAAAATATATTATAATATATATAAAATATATATAAAATTTTATATATATTATATATAATTTTAAAAATATATATATATTATTATATATAAATATATAATAATTTTTTATATAAAAATAAGTACCCCCCGCCACCAAACATCATGCATACCCAAAACACATTATATGTGTATTATTCATATATTCATTTATGGTTGTGTGTATGTATATGCATACTGTGTAATATGCATATACAGTATTCTTCCTCTTTCTCGGGCTATCGTTTTTTTTTTCTTTCCCCCCTATCTATTTAAATTTTTTATTATTAAAAATATATATATATATTATATATATATATATTATATAAAAATTTTATATTATATATTATATACTTTTACGATATTTTCTATATAGTATACTATATGGTGTTTTTGTGTGTGTATTTTTGGTATATGTATATACACACACATATTATGTATATAGTGTGTGTGTGTGTGGCAGGAAGTAAAGGGGGAAAACCCCCCGGACTGGTCTTTTCCCCATATTTGTGGCAGACATATCAGAAAAGACCCTCAGTCCAGTAAAAATCGTTGATGGTGTCATGGGAAAATAGAGGCCAAAAAAACCTGTCGTTTTTTTTTTCATTAATATATATATATATATATATTTTATTAATTTTTATATATATATTATATAATATTATATATATATATATATTGTGGGTGTGGTTGTGGTGTGGGGTGTGTGTGTGTGTGTTGTGTGTCTGTATAACATAATTTGGTTTTTTGTGTGTGTATTTATGGGGTTTGGTGCGTGCGGTGTTTGATGCAAAAAAATGAAATGTATCATATATGGTGTTTTTTGCATAATATATGATTTTATTTCCAGATGTTACTATGTATGGTTATCGACCAAGATGACGGTGAAGACCCCCCTTTGAGCTGACCCCTCTGGAACCCTGGTAATATGACGATAGTACCTCCAATTATAACTTTTTCAGGTTAATTTTGGACTGATTTGCCCTAGAAACCAAGGGGTCTTGGGGAAAGAGGGAAAGGCTTGGGTTTAAATTGCCCTTTTCCTCAGTAATTAGAGGGAGGGAAATTAGTATGAAATTTTTCTTTTAACTCTTTAATAGGAAGATTAAGGGTTATATATTGATAGCAGCGTACGATAAGTTTCCAAAATTTTTCTCTTTCCCTTGACAGATTATCCTAGCCTAAAATAGATCGTCTGCAGGATCTACAATCAAAAATTTTCTGCTATGAATTGATAGGAACATTTGGGACTCGGAACGCTATGCAATGATTTTGTAACCTTCCCCAATCATTAAATGTTTTTTAAGGGTTTTCCCGAAGCGAAGCGGCTTATACCTCTTGGTTACAGTATCAGACAAGTGGCTAACGGGAAATTTATAAGATATCGTTAGTTCTTTAAAAGAACAGTGACTGTGATCTTGTTTTATGAAAACATTCTTACATGGTAAAAAACCTGTGTATTTTTTTTAGCACGCTTATTTTTGCAATATTCCTTGGCCATGCCTTTTTTTGTTTTTTTGCAATTTGTTATTAATTCTCCATTTTATTGTTGCATCAACCTGTCTTTTCATCGCTGCAGTGGCCCCGATGTACTCATGGCACGTCCCGCTGATTTGTTTATTTTAATACAATTTTGTTTTTTTCCCAAATTTTTATCACGAACGCGCAGATGAATTGTAATGCGTTTTTTATTTTGTACATTACATAACTGAAATAAAATCATAAAAAATTTTAGTGACTAATTCCTTTCAAACCCCGTTTAAATAATATTTTTTTTTCACAGACGCAGAAAATTTATACTTACTTGACAATAAATTGGTAGGGAAAATTTTTTAAACAATATTTCACCGTGCAACAAGAGTCAGAAAAAAAAAACAGCAAGACTTTTTGTGTGTTGTATGTTAGGTGTTGTTTAATGTGTGTGGGGTGTGTGATGTTATGATTTTTTCATTCTATATATCCTATTCACACACACATGTATAAATGTGTGTGATATAATCATTTTCTATTTTTTAATTTTTACACATTTTTACTATCCGGACAAACAAATTTATAATATTTTTAAAATATATATAATATATATTATATATATATATATATATATATATATATGTGTGTGTGGTGTGTGGTGTGGTGTGTGTGTGTGTGTGTGTATGTATGTATGTGTGTTGTGGGTTCCATTTAAAAATATTTTATATAATATATTATTTATATAATAATTTTTTTATTTATTAATATGTTGCCCCCCCCCCACCCCACACACCCCCACACACACACACCCCCCCACCCCCACAACACACAACATATATATATATTTTAATTTTTTTATATATATATATTATATATAGTGGGGGTTGTGTGTGTGTGTGTGTTTGGGGGTGTTGGTTGTGTGTGGGGTGTGGTGTGTGGGGTTTTGTCTGTGGAATGTATATTTTTAAAAAATAAAAATTTTATCAACACATTTTATATGTGTTCTGTAAATAATATTTATAAAATATAATTTTTTATATATATATAAAAATAAATATTATATATAAATATTATAATATATTAAGAAGAATAGGAAACTAACAAAACCATGGGGTGGTGTCGATTGTCCCACACCCCCATTTCTTCTTAAAACTTTCTCCACACCGAACTTTTTCTTCAAAACAAAAGGCACAGTTTCTCCTTAGAATCCCCATCTGTCTTTGGGAAAAAAAATTCCCCTTTCCTGATTGAGTGTTTTTTGAGGGGAAAACGGATTGAGCCCAGGGATGTCTCATTCAAACACGTGGGCACTTCATCTGGTGACAAAAAGTTAAATATCAGGGTACCCCCTCACGTAGGGTGATCCGAGGATCACTTGAACCCCCTAAACTATCTTGCAATGCCTTTTTAAAATACCCCAAAAAATGGGACACCCATTAAAAGGTCTTATTACAAGGTAATTTTTATAGATACTTTCATATTTACAGGTAGATTTCCCTTTATTATTTTTCTTCTTTCCCGGTCTGTTAGCTCGGGGAAAAATTTTTGTTCCCTTTTTTTTCCCCTTTGGAAGCTGAAAAAACTTCCATAATACATGTGCTGTTCCAAAGGGGTTGGCCAGGAATTGTATAAGTTTTCGGGGAGAGAGCCAGTTCTTTGTAAATTTGTAAAAATTTTACAAATTTGAAAACTTCGTTTTTTCCCCCACACCCACTAGGAGTTCATGAGAGGGAAACTATATGTTTTTGGGCTCAATGCCCTCAAATCCTAGGGGTAAAAGAGGAAAAAATACGCAAATTTCACCAATGCTGATGGGAGCGGGGTACTAGCGATACCAAGGGTTGTCCTGCTTGACCCAGTATACTGACCCCGCCCATTGTTTGACGAGGCCTTGATTTAAGCTCCCCTGACCAAATAAAAAGGTCAAAGAGGTTGTTGCTTTGCGGATGCAGGTGCAGCTTCGATCAAGGCCAGGGGGCTTTTTTTCCTGTCTCCCGGGAAGCGGGGGCTACCCGGGAAAACCTTGGGAGGCTCTCCCTGGTTTAAAGGGAAAGAAAACCAAAGGGGGGCTTCACCCCAAACCCCTCATAGGCCTTGGTGCACCTGGAAACCTTTTTTCTCATCTCTCACTAAAGCCCTATGGGGAGCCCTTGGGCCGGTCACCAGGTCATTGGGCCTCAAACCCCCACTGCGGCAAAGGGGTTAGGGGGGGGTTTAAATCTTAAGACTTTTTTTCAAGGAATGGTTGCAAAAAAGGGAGCTTGGACGCCAAACCTTCTATGCAAAAGAGGACAAAAAGGGGGGCCCCCTTTCTATTAGGTCGGCCAAAAGGCCCCGGGGACTTTTTATTCTTTTCTTAAAAGTATGAAAAATGTACAAATTTAGCATTTTTTAAAGCCTTTGGGTGTCTATGGCACGGGACACAGACAAAAAAACGCACCAAAAATGAAAAATAATTGAATATTGAAACCCAAACACTGCACATTAAGATTTTCTACTGGAAAATTTTTACAGAAACAATGAAGGGTAATCTGAGATTCAAGTTAGACATACACTAGCTGTGTTTAACAAAATTAGCTATGTATTCGAAAAACTGATTTCCCTTTGGAGTTTTTTCGGAAAGTGAAATGATATTTCCTTTTTAAAGAATATAAAAGTTTTAAAAAGGTTTTGAAAAGGAATAAGTCAACTTATTTAATTTTTTTTTTTATGTTATTTAAAATAACAAAATCACAAACATGAAAATTAAAGAAAATATCGTTTAAATCCATTTTCCTGTTTCCTTTTTAACACTTTCAATAAAATACAAAGGGAAAAAGTTACTTTATACATCAAAGTTTTTCATAGATATAACCCGGTTGTAAAATTGGCAAATTAACTAAATTTTACATAAAAATATTCAGTACCCCATTCATCCTGTCTGCTCATCCTGAAATTGTTAATCTCGCCAAACATAGAGGGAAATACAGGACAAAAAATTCAATGGTTTATCCTGTACTTTCTTTCTACATGACTTGTGTTTTAGGGCAAACAAAGTTCAAATACTACTTCTGATAAAGGTACGAGTCAAGGATATCGTCGATTACAGTATAACGAGTAATCCAGATGGGTCGGCCTCGAAGGTTCTTCGTAGTCGTGTTCAAAGGCGAGTCGAAAATAATTATATAGTTAAAACCTGGAAATATATAAAATTCATATATGTATACACATACATATATGTATATGTATACATATACAATTATATTGCACACACATACTCCCAGTAGTATACATATTCATGTACATATTATGTCCATACTATATATATGTATATATACATACACACACATATATGTGTGTGTGTATCCACATATAATGTAATAAATCTCTCTTTACACACACACACAGATATATTGGGTGCTTTATACCCCCCTCCCTCTCTCTCTCTCTCTCTCTCTCTCTCCTCTCTATATATATATATATATATATATATATATATATATATATATATATATATATAAAATATATATATATATAATATATATATATATATAATATATATATAATATATATATATATATATATAAATATATATATATATAAATATTTTATATACATATATATATATATATAAATATATATATATATATAAATATACATATATATATATATATATATATATATATATATATATATATATATATATATATATATTTGCGTGGGGGCCTCTGCTCAGGGTAATATGGTAGCTCTTATTATGTAGAAAGTGCTTGCATGCCTTCCCATTTTCAGCTGCCACTGTTGGCTAGTCTGATGCAAAAAAAGGAGCAGTCATGGATGAGCCTCCCATGCCAACTCATAGCCTCTACATCAAGACTTACACAGTGCCTCCTTGTGTTATCTATGGAAACTGGGTGCTTTGCGGTCTTTGGCTTAACTGTGGAGCATCTTGGTGCAGTAGGAGGCCTAAAGGTACTGAGTCATAGCACACCGGCGTGTGGACATGTCATGGTTTCATACCAACTCTTGTCCCCCAGCCCCCCTGGAGTTAATGTGTGGTTCTTGGGAGGCGGACCTTGCCAGTCCTCCTTCCCATAATAAAATCTCTGTCAGTGCTGGGCGAGGGGTACAGCCCATCCTACCCAGCAAGTGGGGTGGGCTGTGGGTTCCGTTAGGAAGTCGACTGACCGGGGATTGGGGGTTCACTCATCCCTCATAGGTGGATGTTGGGCCCCACAGTCTGCTGCCCACATTCATATGGAGTAACATCGGCGGGGATGCCAGAGGTAATATCAAGTTCATTGATCTTGACTTTGCTGACAACTTTGCTATTCTTTTAAAGTCCCTGGAATCTCTGGTGGCTACTCTTGATGCATTCAGCAATGATGCTTTGAGGTCTCCTGGATCAAGACCAAGATTATGCCCATCAGATTTTCTCTTCCCGGGACAACCCTGGTTGGAGGAGGCCCATAGGATGACAAAGGAAGTTGTGGCTTAGGGAGATCAGTGCATGTCACGAGGAGTTAGAGATGGGCCTTACAATTGGAAATGAAGAGTGGATGCGACTATACACCCGTCGGCATCAGGTTTATTGATTAATGTGTGTTGTGTGTGTGTGTGTGTTACAAAGAGAGTGAGATACCATGCAAAACCAGAAAACTTTACTACAGTCAAGACATTGTCACTGAGACTGAAAACTGTGTGCTAGTCGCCTTGCACGTGTACTGCGTGCAACCCTGTGCACTCAGCCACCGTACAACCAGGTCTCTGCAGCCAGAAATCTAGTTACAGAATTTATGAGATAGGTTGTTTCTTTTATGATATAGGTTGTTTCTTTGAAAGGGAAAGTAAAAGAATTAGAAGAATACTTGTAAGTACTTGGTTATTTGGGGGGAAATCTTAGACATAGTTGGTGTCCTTAGAAATCTTTTTGTCATTGAGGAAGCATTTCCAAGTGACATTGTGACCCTGCGAGCGGCAAGGTAACGTCACAGAATCCCCTACATGGTCACGGGAGAGTGTTGATAGATGCGAGGCAGAGCGTTAATCAGGGTGTCCAGGCAACACATAGGGCCTTCCTCAGTACTTCGCCGTTCCACACTTATTATTTCCACTGTAGCATTCGAACCTGTATCTACATTCTGTAATAGGCATATTGCATAGGTATTGCCAAATATTCATCAAGAATGAAGTGGATAACTATAGTAAAAAGACGAGTGTAGGAATTTTGACTTCGTGGTGTTCTCACCTCCAACTTGTATGTAACTTGTGTAGGGATTTTGAAACAAAAGTTTTAATGTAATGGCAACTGCATATATTCAGGTTTGGTTAGGATGATCCTATTTTTGATGCCAACAGACCTGGTTTCGGTCTGAGACGCAATCCAAATAGACGACAGAGATTTGCATAATGAAGGTAGAAGTGGATGCCATAGAGGACAGCTTCTCCTCCAGACTCAGCATGTTGGTTGCCTCTTCCAGAAGCTCTTGAGGCGTGGAAATGGAAATGTAACTTGGTCAAAGATGTCGATCCAAAAAAACAAAATATTCAGTTTAAATGTGGACATTTAGATTCTGTTTGAATACAGGTCTTGAATGTGTCTTCTTAAAGCTGACAATGTGTAATCAGGTAACTTGTGCAGTTATATCTTTGTGGAATTCATGTCGAACAAATTGCAAGTAGAACAACAAAGGGAAGTACACGAATATGCCGAAGGCCTTTTCGCATTTACTGCTCATCAGGGCATATAAGACTAGAGATACATAGAGGTGTATACATGTACTGCGTGGTCAGGTCATGTCGGTGACCTAACTAGAGAAGCAAGTTTGTTGTTTACGTCGACTCCGACGGCCATCTCCCTAAGTGGTCCCAGGCCTCCATCATTAAACAAGGTCTGCCCCCACAACAAAGGAAGATGGTAGAAGTGGCGTACATACACACAACTAACAACTTCAACACCGCAACAGGGAGCCACGAACTAGCCAAGGTCGTCGCACAGCTAATTACCGACGTGATCTGATCGCGCAGTGCATGTATATATACACACTTCTATGTATCTCTAGTCTTATATGCCCTAATGAAGCAGTAAATGCGAAAAGGCCTTTGGCATATTCGTGTGTTTTCTTGTACCTCCCTTCGGCAATTGTAGATATGCATCGAATGGGACTTGGAGGCTGGATCCTTGAGTTGCCCAGTCACAAGGTGTCATTGCCATAAGGCCAACCATCAGCAGGAGGGCTCGGATCATTGTTTACGCTGACAAAATGGATGAAGAAGAGAATAATAAACATATACTCCTGTATTTTGATGTGTCATATAAAAGTAAAGTAAAATAAAATAACAATATATATAAAATAGAATAAAAATTAAAACAAGTTGAACTAAGATCTGGAAGGGATGAACAACACTGTGGGCCATTACTAAACCAAACCTCCGGTTTCTTACCCGGAGTGACCTAGGTTCAAGGCCCGGTCAGGGAGGGTTATTATATATCTATATCAGTGCAGCATTGCATTATTCTATCTTTCATATATATACCTCAGCACATCTGACTTAGGTTTCGAATTTCTAAATCAATTTCCACTGAGTGTCCACGGGATGTGTGTAAAACCTCGCTATCATTACTCATGTAGAAAGGTAATGTCTATGGAGCAAGTTAAATCCTAGTTGCACACTCCATTTAGTTGGTCATGTGGTATGATTGGTTTAGTACTGGCCCTTCGGTTTCTTAGCCGGAGTGACCTAGGTGCGAGGCTGGTCAGGGAAGGTTGCTATATATTTATATCACTGTGGCAATGTCTTATTCCATCTTTCATATGTATATATATATAACATATATATATATATATATATATATATATATATATATATATATATATATATATATATATATATATATACATACACACATTGTGGGGAATAATGTAGTCTGGCTTCGCTATGTAGATGACATCCTTGCTGTAGTACCGACCAAGACAAACCTTCAAGAACTCCTCCACAGACTAAATGCAGTGCACCCCTCCATACAGTTCACCACCGAAGAGATGAATGAACAGCTTTCTTTCCTCGACGCCTTAGTCCATAGAAGACTTGACGGCCCGGTGTTCTCTGTATACAGAAAGCCCACTAATAAAGATGATTTCATACATTATTCCTCTCCCCACAACAGTCAATCCAAAGAAGGCGTGGTCATGGTTTCTTTCTCTGAGCGCTTAGAATTTTCAGCCTGGAGTTCTTGGAGGAGGAAATACATGTCAGCAACACATTCCAATGCCTCCGTTACCCTCGCACCTTGCTCAACCACCTCCGACGGAAGGCGGAAAAGATCATGACCAGATCAAGAGGGGACGCCACACAGCTGACAGAACACCTGGAGGTCCTTGTGGGCTGTACAATGAAGATAACTACCACTTCTGGCAAGAAGATTGGAGATATCGTCAGGGAAAAGAGATCAGACCACAACAGACCTTGCAGCTAGGTGTACAGTATACCTTGCAGTGGCTGCAATAAGGTATACATAGGCAAGACAGGACGTGGCCTCCACGAACAACGTATCGACCAACACCGCAGCGTCATCCGACGACATGACAAGAGAAGCGCCTTCGTTGTTCACGTCGACTCTTACGGCCATCTCCCTAAATGGTCTCAGGCCTCCATCATTAAACAAGGTCTACCCCTTCGACAATGGAAGATGGTAGACGTGGCGTTCATACACACAACTATCAACTTTAACACTGCAACAGGGAGCCACGAACTAGCCAAGGTCGTCGCACACCTGATTACTGACGTGACCTGACCGCCTAGTACATATATATATACACACCTCTATGTATCTCTAGTCTTATAGCCTCCGGGCTAGTACAGTGGTAATGTGTCGGCCTCTCATCCAAGGGGTCGGCGGTTCGCGCCCCGCCCAGGCGCGAGAAGTTGCAACTGTCGCCAGTACGCGTGGCACACCGGTGACATTCAGCCGTGCACCGCTAACACACGTGAGCG
>NC_051395.1:12915935-12923846 GCF_015228065.2 Penaeus monodon | reverse complement strand
GTATTTCTGGCTGCTATTAATTCAATAATCCTTGCTGGGCATCTCAGTATCTCCCAGAAGGATTTGTGATACACCGAGTCAACGAGAGTGTGAATGTGAGTGTCTTACCATGGGCAACTGTCAGCCAAAGATACCGCTAGTTTGGCATAGAACACCTCCTTTACAATGAGTTTGCAAACATCAGTAGGAGCGTATACAGCAATTAGAGATATGAAGCCAAAACATGCTTCAATCTCACTGCCGTTATACGCTTATCAACTGGAGTGACCTCCACTACTTGTCCAGTAGTAGGTGTTGAACTGCTAACAGGTCTTCTCATCTCCGAATGTGAGGCCACCACAACTCTCATCCACTTTAGTTCCCTTGATAGCGATCATCCTGCCACAAAGACCAGATGTTCCACTGATGTTGCTCCATATGAAGGTGGTAACAGACTGTGGTTCCCAACATCCACTTGTGGGGATGAGTGAACCCCACTCCCATGCTGAGCCCTGTCTGTCGATTTCCCAATGGGAACCACAGCCCACCCCACTGTACCCCTCCCCCGAGCACTGACGGAAGTTTTATTTTTGGAAGGACTGGCAAGGCCCGCCTCCCAAGAAGCTGGGGCTGGGGGACAGGAAATGGTATGGAACCATGATGTGTCCACACATCGTTGGGCTATAACACCGTACTTTTAGAACCTCCTACTGCTCCAAGATCCTCTACAGTTAAGCCAAGGACCACAAAGTACACAGTTTTCATGGATGGTACATGTACTGTGAAAGTCTTGATGGAGAAGCTATAAGTTGTCATGAGGGGCTTATCCATGACTGCTCCCTTTTATGCATCAGGCTAGCCAGTACTGGCAGCTGAACATGAGAAGACACATATATAAAGCATACAATATATATATTATATTAGTATATATATTATATATATATAATATATATATATATATATATAGAGAAGAGGAGAGGGAGAGAGAGAGAGAGGAGGGAGAGAGAAGGGAGAGAGAGAAAGATAGAGAGAGAGAGAGAGAGAGAGAGAGAGAGAGGGAGAGAGAGAGAGGAGAGAAGAAAGAGAGAGATACATGTATTACTCGCCGTCGAGGAAAGCTCCTCTTCCAGACACACACACATATATATGTATATATATATATATATATATTATTAATATATATATATATAATTATAATATATTATATATAATATATATATATATATTATGGATTGATATGTATATAAATAAGTATACAAATAGGAGTGTATGTGTACAATATAAATGTTTATGTATACATATATGATTATATATTTCTAGGTTGTAACTATGTAATGATCTCCGACCTTTGAACACGACTACGAAGACCCTTTGAGGTCGACTCTCTGGATTACTCCTGATGCTATAATCGATGATATCCTTGACTCGTACCTTTATCAGGAGTAGTATTTGAGCTTTGTTTGCCCCCCAAACACAAGGCATGTAGAAAGAGAGCACAAGCTAAACCTTTGAGTTCTTTTGTCCTGTATTTCCCTCTATGTTTGGCGTGATAAGCAGACTCAGGTATTGAACAGTTTTTCATGCAACAATTATACCTTATTATTGCCAAATTTAAAAATTGCGTGTGTGTGTGTGCGCGTGATGATTTAAGGAAACATCTTGTGTCACTGATACATGCACCCCGATGAAATAAGTTGAAAGTGTCACCAATCGGCCATTGCGTAGTGTCCAGTTTTAACAGATAAAATGAAATATGTTTGCCAGCTACCCAAGGCCTCTTGGCCGACCGAAGGAGCAGCGGACCCCTTTCGTCCGGTCTTCTTGCAGCAAAAGGACTGGCCTCCAAGCGACCTGTTCCGCAACCATTCCTTGAGTAAGCCGTTCGACAGAATTTCGAGAAAGAAAAAAGTAATACCGAGGGAAAGAAAAGGGATCGGGAAACTTTTCACAAATGTATAATTATGTTTTGACAACAAGTCCCTGTGCTTTATTGTGAGATACAATAACGTTCCGAAAACAGCCAAGAAAACGTAGCCAATCTTCAATATTCTAGCCTATAATGCACACACACACACATATGTACACACACACACACATACACATTTGTATACACACACACATATGTACACACACAGACACATATGTATACACACACACATATGTACACACACACACACACACACACACACACACAAAAACCACACACGGCGCGCGCGCGCGCTCGCATGCACACACATAAGTGTATAAATACATACGTATATATATATGTGTATATTTTATATATATATATAATTATATATATACTATATAGTATTATATATATATATATTTATATAACATGTACACATGTATATATGTATATATATATATGTTTATATACATATATACATGCATATTCTATATATATTATTACAGTCTCTTCAAATTCACGGCCTGTGCGTACCAAAGTGATATTTAAAAGAGCGTGTTCCGAAGGTGGGGGCGCAGCAGTCTACCTGGGGCGCGACGTGGACTGAAAACGTGTCTCGACTGAGCAGCCATTGCTTCACTCTCTCCCAGGTACACGGGTACACGGTGGACTAAATTAACCTGCCAAACATCTGCAACCTTATCGGTGTTTCTAAAGTATACTGGTGAAGTATACACTTTTCTGTTTGTGTTAGGGTATGAGGTGGAACATAAGGAAATAAGTGATGCTATTTTTGGTGTTATTACTTTGTGCGGCAATCCGGTTTTCTGGTAAACGAGTGTGATAAATCGCCTTCAGAATTTGAAAGAAATTCTATTTGTCATTAAAAATATATTTTTATTTTGTGGAATATTGAGTGATTGCTGTGTGTAATATAATTAATGAAATAATTAAACTTGTGAAATATTGTTCAATTTCAATAAACCTACAGTGAGAAGATAATCTATATAACTACTTCTATGATAATCTAAGACTACTAAGAAACGTTAAATGAGAATGATCTCATGGTAATGAAAAAGCATTGTATAGAATATAATCAACAATGCATTATAAATGGATAATGCAAGTAAAATATAGATAATAAAGAATATTAAACAACTGCATGATAACTAGTAATTCTAAAATGTACAATAATTCATAAACGTATAAATTCAAGAACATAAAAGCTGCAAACTTTACGAACTTCAAGATAAATAGTTGATACTAATTTATAAGCCATAATATAAGCTACTTTCATTACTTGTAATTATTCCGCTGCTTCTCCTTGACATCTTAAAACTCACTGTTACTTATACTACCAACCTACATTGTACTGCACTGTACTACAAGCGGGATTGTTACAATATACATATATATGCGTCTATATATATACATATTCACAGAAACACATACACGCATGCACACACACACAAACACACACACACACATATATCCATATACATATTATATAGGTATATAAACAAATCTTTGCATACCCACACAGATATATATATATACACACACGCATATTATACACACACACACACACACACACACACACAAACACACACACATATATATATATATATATATATATATATATATATATATATATATATATATATATATATATACACATATGTGTGAATGTGTATATGTATATGTATATGTATAAATATGTATATGTATGAATAAATAAATGATTATATTACACACACATATATGTGTACATATTTATATGTTTGTGTGTGTGTGTGTAAATATGTATATATGTGAATTGATGAATTGTTTATCACACACACATATATAAACATACAACTACTCATCTATATACATATA
Organism: Penaeus monodon; assembly: GCF_015228065.2. Classification (NCBI taxonomy): domain Eukaryota; kingdom Metazoa; phylum Arthropoda; class Malacostraca; order Decapoda; family Penaeidae; genus Penaeus; species Penaeus monodon. The sequence continues at coordinate 12,920,080 of NC_051395.1, read as the reverse complement.
GTCTTGTATGTATTTTTTCCCCGTTACTCTCTGTTGCATGGTGAATATATATAAGATTTATAACCAATTTGTCTACCAAGTTGTCAATTAATTATTAATTTTCTGCGTCTGTAGAAATAAAATAATATTTACACACAGGTTTTGAAATGAATGAGTCAATATTACTTTATACTTTTATTTAATGTTATCATAATGTAACTAAATAACAAACTCAATATTATTGTTAGCTACCATGCGCAATACAATTCATCTGCGCGTTTGTGGTATAAATAGGAAAAAATAGAAACTTGTATCAGCAATATAATACTGCAGTAGACGTGCCACAATGTACATCTTATATGCGTAGCAGCTGCTATCAATATATAAACCTTAATCTTCCTGAGAGAGAGAGACATGAAAAAAAAACTGTTAATTACCTGAGTTTCTCCTGCTAATTACAAAGGGAAATAAAGGACATAAAACAATCCAAGCGTTCCTCTAATGCTTTCACTCTGAGAGCCTTGATTTCCAGGGCTAATTCAGCCCCATAATTAATCTGATAAAGATATAAGCGGAGGTGCATCATCAGTCATAATACACGGGAGTAATTCAGAGAAGTCGGCTTCGAAGCGGGTCATCTTGAAGTGTGATTCGATGGTCATTACATAGTCACCATCTGGAAATATATATTCATACATATATGTACAAACTCTCATAACAGGCATATATGCATGCAAAACACACATACACGCAAGCATATGAATACATACATACATATATACATAGAAAAAAAAAACATACACACATATGTATGTATGTATAAATGAATAAGTAAAGAAATATATATATTTTAATGTAGTGCTCTGTCCTACGACAAGTCCTTTTAGCATCCATTTTTTTTTTCCATGACACCATTCACCCCTTTTACACAGGGTTGAGAAAAAACATAGACAGAGAAAAAAAGAGGAAGGATATATTGTATATGCATATTTACACATTTGTATACATATACATGCACACATATATAGAAATATGTGTGTGTGTGTGTATGTGTGTGTGCGTATGTTTGTATGTACATCAGAAACAATCATTATAAGACTTACTTCAGTTAATACAGTGTCACTGAGGGCAGAGAACCGCGTGCTGGCCACCCTGCACGTATACCGTGTGCGACCCTGTGCACTCAGCCGTCGCACAATCAGGTCGCCGGTGCCTGAAATCTAAATGCAAACATTTTAAAACTGTATGTAACTGTGATATTGTTTATCTGCTCAAGATTGGTTACTCACTTCCAACGGAATACTGTCTTATATATTCTTTCTATCCTGTTCTGTTTGAATTATACTTTAATACAGTGAAATATTGTAAAGAAATGTTGGAATTACTTGATAGCTGGCGTCGCCAGAAATCCTCTCATCGTTGAGGAACCATTCCCGAGTGACGTTGTGACCCTGCGAGCGACAAGGCAACATCACGGAGTCCCCTACATGACCCATGGCCGCGGGGGAGTGTTGGTAGATGCGAGGCAGAGCATTGACGAGGCCGCCCAGGCGGCACGTGGGGCCTTCCTCCAGTGTCTCGCTTTCGTCACCTGTTCTCGTACCAGGGGATACTTATTATTTCCACTGTAGCGTTCGCACCTGTATATACAGGATTATTGCATAGTTATTGCTAATTGTTCATTAACAATGAAGTAGACTTACCTACGATAACTACAGTAAAAAGACGAGAGTAAGACTTCTGACTCCGTGGTGCCCTCACCTCCAACTTGTATGTCGCCTGTGTAGGGATTTCAATACAACAGTTTAATGTATAGAGAGCTGCATAATTTCAAGTATGGTTAGGATGATCCCATTTTTTATGCTAACAGACCTGGTGTTGGTCGGAGACGCAGTCCAAATAGACGACGGAGGAGATTTGCAGGACGGAATCGGAAGTGGACGCCGTTGAGGACAGCTCCTCCTCCAGACCCAGCATGTTGGTCGCCTCTTCCAGAAGCTCTTGGGGCGTGGAACCTACCTCGACCTGGGCACCCTATATTAAGTATTGCCAAACTCGTTATTTCCCCTTTATCTTAGTATGCAAATATAATTAAAAAGTCAATCATATTCTCATACACGTCTAAATTTCAGTTCTGCGAAATGTATGTGTTTGTTAACCTCTCGGTTCAGTGACACGCCGTCCTTGTACCACGTGAGGACAGAGCCTGTGGGGGCGACCACCTCACACTGAAGGCGAGCGTCCTGACCACGCCGAACACCCGCCACTCGCGGCGAGCACTCGCTCGTCCACAGCACTTCGTCCCGCTCCTCCTCGCGCACCGCCTCACTCCTCTCTGTAGGTAATTATCATGAGAGACTTTCATGTGAACCTTGTTTGGCATCATATCAATAGTTACAAATGTTCTTTCATGTAGGATCCATAAGAACTACAAAACAGGCATATACATAAATAATACTTACTTGCTTCTATTTTCGACTGGTCAAAGATGTTCATCTAAAAAAGAAAGAAAGAAAAAATCTGTCAACAATATTTAGTCATCGATTCTATTTACTTGGAAAAATATCGAATGCGTCCTCGTACAAAAATTTACAATATGTAATCATGCAAATACCGATGCACTCGTATTCTCAGCAGGTGTTACTGAGGGGTAAGATCACTAAACATATACAGATACATCTTTATTCAACTGAAAGGAAATGTCTTAATAGACATTATCACCAGGCAATCAACATCCAAGAAAGTAGTTTATATTTAGCTGAAACCTATAGCTAACATCATTGGCACATTAAGAATTCAACTACATGTTTTCCTTTCTTGATATACTTCTTTTAGAGCCCCGACCGAAGAGATCAATGTCACTTTGCATATATAGCTGTTAGGTGAATAACTGAAATTTAGTTATGGAAAAAAATCCTATTCCGCTGGATATGTATCATCAACTGTCACTCTTCCCGGGTGGCAATAGCATAACGTTTTTTTTTTCGCCATCCAAGTAGTCAGATAGCCTGAGTTTCACCTAAGCCATCCAGTAATTGTGTACCTGGTGAAGCTTGAAATCAGTCGTAGACAGAATGGCTATAATGTATTGTATAGGGCAAATAGTGAATAAATGAATATATGAGGAAAGGATCTTATCTTGGTGGGGGAAAATCTGAAACAAACCTAAAACTGTATTCATTCTCTAAGAGAAGAAGTATGCATTTGGCTGCTAAGCTAGCTTAGCAAGATAGATCAACTTCGCGTGTGTTGGACAGGCCACCTGGTCTGATGGGTTGTAAACAGCGGCACGATAATATGTAGTGAATAAGGGGCTATGATGTTACCTCTTGGTAATACAATCTCGTGGGACTCTCTCATCTATTTCCCAGATGCATCTATAGCACAATCGCAATCTGTGTACTAAAACAGCGATCCCTTCGTGATAAAGACCTTGGGATAGTAACTTGCTCGTAATCTGATGCTGCCTTATACCAACGTGCAGAAGGTGATCCTGCGTGAACCCAAACTTGATGTATCTGTGAGATCTGGTAGGTGGTACGTTTAGCTAAAAGCTTGATCTGGCTGATACTGGGAGTGACGTTGCTGTAGGTGCATAGTCTTGCTGGCCTTTGCTGCTATGTCTGGCTGGCCATTTTGTGGTATGCCAACATGGATTGGTATCCAGATGAACATTATGGACTTGCACTAGGTGATTAACTAGTGTAACTTGAAAAAATATTGCCGTGTTGAGGTGTATATTATCATGGTGACTGAATCGTTGCAAAGTATGTAGAGCTGAGAGTGAACCAGACAAAAGGCAGATGTTGGATTGACTGAGATGAATAGCATATGTGAGAACTGTCTTTATGGTAAACAGCTCTGCTTGTAAGGTTGATACACAATTGCTGATTCTCTTGCTATATAAATAGTCATTGCAGGTAAATGCAGATCCTGCCTCTCCAGACTTTTGGTTGACAGAGCCATCCGTAAAGATGGCAGTTGTGTCCGTGCGACTGGTTGGAGAAAGAAACTTATTCCTGGCTCTGGTGAAATCCGACTGTGAGCAGAGAGTCTTGGCATATGAAAGTGTATCCAAGACAAAGGAAACTGTAAGTGGGTCCCATGGTGGCCGTGGACTGAACTGTGTGTGGAGCAGCAACTCCTCTTGCTTTAATTTGTCTCTA
>NC_051395.1:12900935-12913435 GCF_015228065.2 Penaeus monodon | reverse complement strand
GAGGTGTGTATATATATGTACTAGGCGGTCAGGTCACGTCAGTAATCAGGTGTGCGACGACCTTGGCTAGTTCGTGGCTCCCTGTTGCAGTGTTAAAGTTGATAGTTGTGTGTATGAACGCCACGTCTACCATCTTCCATTGTCGAAGGGGTAGACCTTGTTTAATGATGGAGGCCTGAGACCATTTAGGGAGATGGCCGTAAGAGTCGACGTGAACAACGAAGGCGCTTCTCTTGTCATGTCGTCGGATGACGCTGCGGTGTTGGTCGATACGTTGTTCGTGGAGGCCACGTCCTGTCTTGCCTATGTATACCTTATTGCAGCCACTGCAAGGTATACTGTACACCTAGCTGCAAGGTCTGTTGTGGTCTGATCTCTTTTCCCTGACGATATCCAATCTTCTTGCCAGAAGTGGTAGTTATCTTCATTGTACAGCCCTCCAGGTGTTGTCAGCTGTGTGGCGTCCCCTCTTGATCTGGTCATGATCTTTTCCGCCTTCCGTCGGAGGTGGTTGAGCAAGGTGCGAGGGTAACGGAGGCATTGGAATGTGTTGCTGACATGTATTTCCTCCTCCAAGAACTCCAGGCTGAAAATTCTAAGCTCAGAGAAGAAACCATGACCACGCCTTCTTTGGATTGACTGTTGTGGGGAGAGGAATAATGTATGAAATCATCTTTATTAGTGGGCTTTCTGTATACAGAGAACACCGGGCCGTCAGTCTTCTATGGACTAAGGCGTCGAGGAAAGAAAGCTGTTCATTTATCTCTTCGGTGGTGAACTGTATGGAGGGGTGCACTGCATTTAGTCTGTGGAGGAGTTCTTGAAGGTTTGTCTTGGTCGGTACTACAGCAAGGATGTCATCTACATAGCGAAGCCAGACTACATTATTCCCCACAATGTGTGTATTATATATATATATATATATATATATATATATATATATATATATATATATATATATATATATATATATTTATATATATATACATATGAAAGATGGAATAAGACATTGCCACAGTGATATAAATATATAGCAACCTTCCCTGACCAGCCTCGAACCTAGGTCACTCCGGCTAAGAAACCGAAGGGCCAGTACTAAACCAATCATACCACATGACCAACTAAATGGAGTGTGCAACTAGGATTTAACTTGCTCCATAGACATTACCTTTCTACATGAGTAATGATAGCGAGGTTTTACACACATCCCGTGGACACTCAGTGGAAATTGATTTAGAAATTCGAAACCTAAGTCAGATGTGCTGAGGTATATATATGAAAGATAGAATAATGCAATGCTGCACTGATATAGATATATAATAACCCTCCCTGACCGGGCCTTGAACCTAGGTCACTCCGGGTAAGAAACCGGAGGTTTGGTTTAGTAATGGCCCACAGTGTTGTTCATCCCTTCCAGATCTTAGTTCAACTTGTTTTAATTTTTATTCTATTTTATATATATTGTTATTTTATTTTACTTTACTTTTATATGACACCTCAAAATACAGGAGTATATGTTTATTATTCTCTTCTTCATCCATTTTGTCAGCGTAAACAATGATCCGAGCCCTCCTGCTGATGCTTGGCCTTATGGCAATGACACCTTGTGACTGGGCAACTCAAGGATCCAGCCTCCAAGTCCCATTCGATGCATATCTACAATTGCCGAAGGGAGGTACAAGAAAACACACGAATATGCCAAAGGCCATTTCGCATTTACTGCTTCATTAGGGCATATAAGACTAGAGATACATAGAAGTGTGTATATATACATGCACTGCGCGATCAGATCACGTCGGTAATTAGCTGTGCGACGACCTTGGCTAGTTCGTGGCTCCCTGTTGCGGTGTTGAAGTTGTTAGTTGTGTGTATGTACGCCACTTCTACCATCTTCCTTTGTTGTGGGGGCAGACCTTGTTTAATGATGGAGGCCTGGGACCACTTAGGGAGATGGCCGTCGGAGTCGACGTAAACAACAAACGCTTCTCTAGTTAGGTCACCGACATGACCTGACCACGCAGTACATGTATACACCTCTATGTATCTCTAGTCTTATATGCCCTGATGAGCAGTAAATGCGAAAAGGCCTTCGGCATATTCGTGTACTTCCCTTTGTTGTTCTACTTGCAATTTGTTCGACATGAATTCCACAAAGATATAACTGCACAAGTTACCTAATTACACATTGTCAGCTTTAAGAAGACACATTCAAGACTGTATTCAAACAGAATCTAAATGTCCACATTTAAAATGAATATTTTGTTTTTTTTGGGTCGACATCTTTGACCAAGTTACATTTCTATTTCCACGCCTCAAGAGCTTCTGGAAGAGGCAACCAACATGCTGAGTCTGGGGGAGAAGCTGTCCTCTATGGCATCCACTTCTACCTTCATTATGCAAATCTCTTTCGTCTATTTGGATTGCGTCTCAGACCGAAACCAGGCCTGTTGGCATCAGAAATAGGATCATCCTAACCAAACCTGAATATATGCAGTTGCCATTACATTAAAACTTTTGTTTCAAAATCCCTACACAAGTTACATACAAGTTGGAGGTGAGAACACCACGAAGTCAAAATTCCTACACTCGTCTTTTTACTATAGTTATCCACTTCATTCTTGATGAATATTTGACAATACCTATGCAATATGCCTATTACAGAATGTAGATACAGGTTCGAATGCTACAGTGGAAATAATAAGTGTGGAACGGCGAAGTACTGAGGAAGGCCCTATGTGTTGCCTGGACACCCCGATTAACGCTCTGCCTCGCATCTATCAACACTCTCCCGTGGCCATGTAGGGGATTCTGTGACGTTACCTTGCCGCTCGCAGGGTCACAATGTCACTTGGAAATGCTTCCTCAGTGACAAAAAGATTTCTAAGGACACCAACTATGTCTAAGATTTCCCCCCAAATAACCAAGTACTTACAAGTATTCTTCTAATTCTTTTACTTTCCCTTTCAAAGAAACAACCTATATCATAGTTGCACTTTTTTTTTTATCATAGTTGCTAACTAGATTTCTGGCTGCAGAGACCTGGTTGTACGGTGGCTGAGTGCACAGGGTTGCACGCAGTACACGTGCAAGGCGACTAGCACACAGTTTTCAGTCTCAGTGACAATGTCTTGACTGTAGTAAAGTTTTCTGGTTTTGAATGGTATCTCACTCTCTCTGTAACACACACACACACACAACACACATTAATCAATAAACCTGATGCCGACGGGTGTATAGTCGCATCCACTCTTCATTTCCAATTGTAAGGCCCGTCTCTAACTCCTCGTGACATGCACTGATCTCCCTAAGCCACAACTTCCTTTGTCATCCTATGGGCCTCCTCCAACCAGGGTTGTCCCGGGAAGAGAAAATCTGATGGGCATAATCTTGGTCTAGATCCAGGAGACCTCAAAGCATCATTGCTGAATGCATCAAGAGTAGCCACCAGAGATTCCAGGGACTTTAAAAGAATAGCAAAGTTGTCAGCAAAGTCAAGATCAATGAACTTGATATTACCTCTGGCATCCCCGCCGATGTTACTCCATATGAATGTGGGCAGCAGACTGTGGGGCCCAACATCCACCTATGAGGGATGAGTGAACCCCCAATCCCCGGTCAGTCGACTTCCTAACGGAACCCACAGCCCACCCCACTTGCTGGGTAGGATGGGCTGTACCCCTCGCCCAGCACTGACAGAGATTTTATTATGGGAAGGAGGACTGGCAAGGTCCGCCTCCCCAAGAACCACACATTAACTCCAGGGGGGCTGGGGGACAAGAGTTGGTATGAAACCATGACATGTCCACACGCCGGTGTGCTATGACTCAGTACCTTTAGGCCTCCTACTGCACCAAGATGCTCCACAGTTAAGCCAAAGACCGCAAAGCACCCAGTTTCCATAGATAACACATCAGACTAGCCAACAGTATCAGACTTTTGCATCAGACTAGCCAACAGTAGCAGCTGAAAATGGGAAGGCATGCAAGCACTTTCTACTTAATAAGAGCTACCATATTACCCTGAGCAGAGGCCCCCAAGCAAAATATATATATATATATATATATATATATATATATATATATATATATATATATATATATATATATATATATATATATTATAATATGTATATATATATATATATATATATATATAATATATCATTTATATATATATATATTTATATATATATATATATATATATATATATATATATATATATATATATATATATATATATATATATATATATATCTATATATATATATATAATAGAGAGAGAGAGAGAGAGAGAGAGAGAGAGAGAGGGAGGGGGGTATAAAGCACCCAATATATCTGTGTGTGTGTGTAAAGAGAGATTTATTACATTATATGTGGATACACACACACATATATGTGTGTGTATGTATATATACATATATATAGTATTGACATAATATGTACATGAATATGTATACTACTGGGAGTATGTGTGTGCAATATAATTGTATATGTATACATATACATATATGTATGTGTATACATATATGAATTTTATATATTTCCAGGTTTTAACTATGTAATTATTTTCGACTCGCCTTTGAACACGACTACGAAGAACCTTCGAGGCCGACCCATCTGGATTACTCCTTATACTGTAATCGACGATATCCTTGACTCGTACCTTTATCAGAAGTAGTATTTGAACTTTGTTTGCCCTAAAACACAAGTCATGTAGAAAGAAAGTACAGGATAAACCATTGAATTTTTTGTCCTGTATTTCCCTCTATGTTTGGCGAGATTAACAATTTCAGGATGAGCAGACAGGATGAACTCAGGTACTGAATAGTTTTTCATGTAACAATTATGCATTAATATTGCCAGATTTACAACCAGGTTATATGCTAGTGAAAAACTTTTGATGTATACAAGTAACTATTTCCTTGTATTTCTTATTGCAAGTGTTAAAAAGGAAAATCAGGCTAAATGGATTATGAACGATAGTTGTCATTAATTCATAGTTTGTGATATTTTGTTATATTAGAATAACATAAAAAAAATTAATATAAGTTGACTTATTCCTTTCAAAACCATTCTAAACATTTATATTCTTTGAAAGGAAATCATCATTTCACTTTCCGAAGAACTTCCAAGGGGAAATTAGCATCTTTCGAATACCATAGCTAATTATGTATAAACACCATGCATAGTGTAGTGTCTAACTTGAATCTCAGATTAGCCTTCATTGTTTCTGTAAAATTAATTTCCAGTAGAAAATCAGTAATGTGCATGTGTTTGTGTGTGTTCATGTATTCATATGTATGTTCATATTTGAGTGCGTGTTTTTGTCTGTGTGCGTGCACATAGACACCCAAATGGCATTAAAATAATGCTAAATTTGTACAGTTTCATACAGTTTTAGCAGAAAAGAATGAAAAGCTACCCGAGGCCTCTTGGCCGACCGTATAACAGAGGACCCCTTTTGTCCGGTCTTTTTGCACTAGAAGGATTGGCGTCCAAGCTACCTGTTTTGCAACCATTCCTTGAGAAAGTCATTAATGACTTAACCCCCCTAACGCCTTGCCGCAGTGGAGGTTTGAGGTCCCAATGACCTGGCGAGCCGGACCAGAGGGCTACCCATACTGGAGTGGTCATTAGTGAGAGATGAGACAAAATGGCTTCCAGGTGCACCAAGGCCTATGAGAGGGGATGGTGAAGCCACCCTTGGTTCATTCCTTGAACCAGGGAGAGCTCTCCCAAGTGTGTTTGCCGTGTGTAGCATCCCGCATTGCCGGGAGACAGGAGTCCTGGACCTTGATCGAAGCTGCACACTGCATCCTGCAGATAGCAACACACCTCTTTGATCCTCTATTCTGGTCAGACGGGTAGCTTGATCAAGGCCTGGTCAAATCAATCGGCTGGTCAGTATATCTAGGGTCAAGCAGGCACTACCCAGTTGGTATCGCAAAGGTACCGCGACTGCCATCAGCACTTGGTGATAATTGCGTATATTTCCTCATTACCCCTATGGTATTTGAGTGCATTTGAGCCCCAACATATAGATTCCTCTCATTGAACTCCATAGTGGGTGTGGGGGAAGGGGGGGAAACGAAGAATTCAAATTTGTATAATTTCTACAAATTTACAAAGAACTGGCTCTCTCCCTGACAACTTATACAATCTCCTGGCCAATCCCTTTGGAACAGCACATGTCATTATGGAAGCTTTTCAGCTTCCAAAGGGCAAAAATGGGAATCAAAATGCTGCCCGAGCTAACAGACCAGGTAAGAAGAAAAATATATCAAGGAAATCTTACCTGGTAAATATGAAAGTATCTCATATAAGAATTACCTTGTAATAAAGACCATTAATGGTGTGTCCATCATGGATTTGGGTATTTTAAGTGCATTGCAAGATAGTTTAGGTGTGTCAACGTGATTCTCGGATCACCCCACGTGAGATGGTAGCCTGATAGTTAACGTTTTGTCACCAGATGAGAGTGACCATCTGTGTTTGATATGAGACATCCCTGGTGCTCAAGTCTCGTATTCTCCTCACAAAACACTCAATCAGTGCAAGGGAATTGTTTTTTCCCAAGACCAGATGAGGTATTCTGAGGAGAAACTGTTGCCTTTTGTTTTTGAAGAAGAAGTTCAAGGTAGTGGCAGTAAAGTATTTTAAGAAGAAAGTTGGTGGTGTGGGACAATCGACACCAGCCATAGGTCTTGTTAGTTTCCTATTCATTCTTATATATATATATATATATATATATATATATATATATATATATATATATATATATATATATATATATATATATATATTTACAGACACACACATATATAAATGTGTGTGATATAATCATTTATTTATTTAAATACATATACATATGCACAGACACATACACACACACACACACACACACACACACACACACACACACACACACACACACACACACAAACATATATATATATATATATATATATATATATATATATATATATATATATATATGTGTGTGTGTGTGTGTGTGCGTGTGTGTGTGTGTGGTGTGTGTGTGTGTGTGTGTGTGTGTGTGTGCATATGCATATATATATATATATATATATATATATATATATATATATATATATATATATATATATATATATAATAAATGTGTACACACACACACACACATACATACAACACACACACACACACACACACACACACACACACACACACACACACACAATAATATATATATATATATATATATATATATATATATATATATATATATATATATATATGTTTGTCCGTGTATATTTATAAATATGTGTATATATATAAATAGATAAATGATTATATCACACACATTTATACATGTGTGTGTGAATAGGTATATATATGAATGAATAAATCATATCACACACACACACACACATATAAACATACACCTACACATACATACACACATAAAGTCTTGCATGTCTTTTTTCTGTTACTCTCTGTTGCACGGTGAATATATTTGATTTATAACAAATTTGCCTACCAAGTTATATAGTCAAGTAAGTATGAATTTTCTGCGTCTGTGAAAATGAAATATTATTTATACACAGGGTTTGAAAGGAATTAGTCACTATAACTTTATGATTTTATTTCATGTTATTGTAATGTAACTAAATAACAAACGCATTACAATTCATCTGCGCGTTCGTGATATAAATTGGAAAAAACAGAAACTTGTATTAGCAATAAACTATAATACAGCAGACGTGCCATGATGTACATCTGGGAGCCACTGCAGACGATGCAAAGGACAGGTTGATGCAACAATGAAATGGAGAATTAATATAACAAATCTGCAAGAAATCTAAACAATGGCATGGCCACAGGAATATTGCCAAAATAAGCTGTGCTACCTAACCTACACAGGTTCTCTTACCATGCTAAGATATGTATTACATAAAACAAGATCACAGTCACTGTTCTGTATAAGAACTAACGATATCTTATGAACTTCCTGTTAGTCACACTTGTCTGATACTGTACACCAAGAGGTATAAACACGCTTCTGCTTCGGGGAATACCTGCAAAAACATTTAATGATTGTAGAATGTGTTACTAAATCATTAGCATAGCGATTCCGAGTACTAAATGTTCCTATCAATTCATAGCAGAAAATATTTGCATTGTAAGATCCTGCAGAGGATCTATGTTAGCGTCTAGGATAATCATCGTGCAAGGGAAAGCATGAAAGATATTTTGGAAACTCATATGCGTAGCAGCTGCTATCAATATATAAGCCTTAATCTTCCTATGAGAGAGAGTTATAAGAAAAAAGTTCATTACCTAAGTTCCTCCCTCTAATTACTGAGGGAAATAAAGGGCAAGTTAATCCAAGCATTCCTCTCTTTCTCTCTAAGAGCCTTGGATTTCTAGGGCAAATTCAGTCCTATAATTAACCTGATAAAGTTATAATTGGAGGTACATCATCAGTCATATTACACGGGAGTAATCCAGAGAGGTCAGCTTCGAAGCGGGTCTTCACCGTCATCTTGAGTCGATAACCATTACATAGTAACCATCTGGAAATATTTAATCATATATATATGCACAAACACTCATAAGTATGCATACATATTCATTTATTTTGCATCAAACACACGCACGCACACATACACACACATAAATACACACACACAAACACAAATATATGTATATACAGACACACACACACACACACACACACACACACACACACACACACACACACAATATATATAATATATATATATATATATATATATATATATATATATATATATATATATATTAATGAAAAAGTAATACAACAGGTCATTTTTGGCCTCTATTTTCTCCATGACACCATTCAACGATTTTATACTGGACTGAGGGTCATTTCCTGAGATGTCTGCCACAAATATAAGGGAAAGACCAGTCCGGGTGGTTTCCCGTTACCTTCCTTGCCACACACACACACACATATATACATATATATGTGTGTATATACATATACACACAAATACACACACACACACATATATGTATACATATATAGATAAATGTACGCATATATGTATATATATATATATATATATATATATATATATATATATATATATATATATATAAGAAATTAATAGATAGAGGGGGGAAAGAAAGAAAAACAGATAGACAGAGAAAGAGGAAGGATATACTGTATATGCATATTTACACATTTGTATGCATATACATACACACACACACGTATATATGAATATATGAATATATACACATATATATGTGTATGTGTGTATGCATGAATGTTGTGTGTGCGTGTGTACGTATATATATACATATATATATTATATATATATATATATAATATATTTTATATATATATATATATATATATATATATAATAATACATTATAAATATTATTCATTAACATATATGATTAGAGAACCGTCTTATGAAAGTGTTAAACCGTGGTTTCGAACCCGTGCAGTCACCGCTCGCACAATCAGGTCGCCGATCCCTGAGATCTGAATGCAAACATTTTAAAACTATAACATGCAGCTGTTATATGGGTTATCTGCTTAAGATAGGTTACTCATTCCAACGTAAATTTACTACCTTTTATATTTTTTACCATCCTGCTCTATATCTTAATACAATGGAATGTTGTAAAGAAATGCTGGAATTACCTGATAAGTGTCGTCGCCAGAAATCCTCTCGTCGTTGAGGAACCATTCCCGAGTGACGTTGTGGCCCTGCGAGCGGCAAGGCAACGTCACGGAGTCCCCTACATGGCCCATGGCCGCGGAGGAGTGTTGGTAGATGCGAGGCAGAGCGTTAACGAGGCCGCCCAGGCGGCACGTGGGGCCTTCCTCCAATGCCTCGCTTTCGTTGCCTGTTCTCACACCAGAGGATATACATATTATTTCCACTGTAGCGTTCGCACCTGTATCTACATTCTGTAGTAAGCATATTACATAGGAATCGCTAATTGTTCATTAACAATGAAGTGAACTTACCTACGATAACTACAGTAAAAAGACGAGTAAGATTTCTGACTCCGTGGTGCCCTCACTTCCAACTTGTATGTTGCCTGTGTAAGGATAAAAAATAAAAAAAATAATGTAAAGGCAATTGCATATTTTCAAGTATGGTTAGGATGATTCTATGTTTGATGCTAACAGACCTGGTGTTGGTCGGACACGCAGTCCAAGTAGACAACGGAGGAGATTTGCAGGACGGAGGCAGAAGCGGACGCCGTTGAGGACAGCTCCTCCAGACTCAGCATGTTGGTCGCTTCTTCTAGAAGCTCTTGGGGCGTGGAAACTACTTCGACTTTGGCACCCTATATCACGTATTACCAAACACGTTATTTCCTCTTTATCTTAGTATGAAAATATAATGAAAAGTCTATATGTTTTAACTCCTACATATATATATATCAATATCTATAGAAATTATGCTCTATAATAATGGCATTGTGGGTCTAATTTTCAGTTCAGCGACATATATGTGTTTGTTAACCTCTCGGTGCAGTGGCGCGCCGTCCTTGTACCACGTGAGGACAGAGCCTGTGGGGGCGACCACCTCACACTGAAGGCGAGCGTCCTGACCACGCCGAACACCCGCCACCCACGGCGAGCACTCGCTCGTCCACAGTACTTCGTCCCGCTCTTCCTCGCTCACTACCTCGCTCCTCACTGTAGGTAATTATCATGAGAGACTTTGTATGTGAACCTTGTTTGGCTTCATGGCAATAGTTACAAATGTTCTTTCATGTGGAATCCATAAGAACTACAGAACAGACAAATACATAAATAATATAACTTACTTGCTTCTGTTTTCAAAGGCGACTGGTCAAAGATGTTCATCTAAAAAAAGAAAAGTTCTGTTAACAATTTAGGCTATTTACACGGGAAAATCTCTAATGTGTCCTTGTACAAAAATTGAAAATATGTAATCATCTAAATAGCGATGTACTCGTATTCTCATCCAGGTGTTGCTGAGGGGCAAGATCACTGAACATATACAGTTACATCTTTATTCAACTGAAAGGAAATCTCTTAACACACATAATCACCAGACATCCAACATCCAAGAAATAGTCTGGCTGAAATCTAGTGCTTGTGTACCTATAGTTAACATCATTGGCACATTAAGAATTCAGACTTTACATATTTTCCTTTCTTGATGTACTTCTCTAATAGCCCCGAACAAAGAGATTAAAGCCACTTTTCATATACAGCTACTAGGTGTTTTATCGACATACTACCAAATACTTCAGTTCCGTACCAGTGTCCCTCATCCAAGGTGAAATGTTGATATTTAGTCTGGAAAAAAACCTATTCCGCCAGATAAGTATTATCAACACCTTCGGAGTGATTCTTCCCGGGTGATAGTGTAACCCGGCCTTTTTTTTTATTCACTATCCAAGTAGTCAGATAGCCTGGGTTTTGCCTAAGCCACCCAGTAGTTGTGCACCGTGTGAAGCATGGTAGGGGAAAATGTGAGACAAACCTAAAACTGTCTTCATTCTTTAAGAGAAGGGTATGCATTTGGTTTCTAAGCTAGCTTAGCAAGAGAGACCAACGTCGCATGCATGCATCTATAGCCTAATTGCAATCTGTGTATGAAAACAGCGTCCCTTCGTGATAAAGACCTTCGGATAGTAGCCTGCTCGTAATCTGATGCTATCTTATACCAACGTGCAGATGATCCTGTGTGAATCCAAACTTGATGTTGTATCCGTGAGATCTGGCAGGTGGTACGTTTAGCTAAAAGCTTGATCTGGTCATACTAGGCTTGGCGTTGCTGTAGGTGCATAGTCTTGTGCTTGCCTTTGCTGCTGTGTTTGTCTGGTCATTATGTGGTATGCCAACATGGCTTGGTATCCAGATCAACGTTATGGACATGCACTGGGTGGTTAACTGGTGTAACTTGAAAAGAATTGCCAAGTCTAGGTGTATATTATCATGATGACTGGATCGTTGCAAAGTATGTAGAGCTGAGAGTGAATCAGAGAAAAGGCAGATGTTGGATTGACTGAGATGAATAGCATATGTGAGAACTGTCTTTATGGCAAACAACTCTGCCTGTAAGGTTGACGCACCATTGCTGATTCTCCTGCTATATACATAGTCATTGCAGGTAAATGCAGATCCTGCCTCTCCTGACTGTTGGTAACGAGCCATCCATAAAGGTGGCAACTGTGTCGATGTGACTGGCTGGGGAGAGACACTTATTTCTCGCTCTGGTGAAATCCATCTGTGAGCAAAGAACCTTGGCATATGGTAGTCCTATTCAAGACAAAGGAAACTGGAAGCAGGTCCCATGATGGACGTGGACTGAAATGTCTGTGTGGAGCATCAACTCCTCTGGCTTTAATTATCTCTCTCTCTCTCTCTTGCTTAGGGTGATGTGGTAGCTCTTAATTAGCAAAAAGTGCTTGCGTGCCTTCTCACTTTAAACTGCCACTGCCTGTTGGGTAGCCCGATGCAAGAAAGGGGGAGC
>NC_051395.1:12892561-12895061 GCF_015228065.2 Penaeus monodon | reverse complement strand
CATATGGGTTATCTGCTTAACACTGGTTACTCACTTCCAATGAAAATTTACTGTCTTATATATTTTCCCACCCTGATCTGTTCGAGTTTAACTTTAATACAGTGGAATGTTGTAAAGAAATGCTGGAATTACCTGATAAGTGTCGTCGCCAGAAATCCTCTCATCGTTGAGGAACCATTCCCGAGTGACGTTGTGGCCCTGCGAGCGGCAAGGCAACGTCACAGAGTCCCCTACATGGCCCATGGCCGCGGGGGAGTGTTGGTAGATGCGAGGCAGAGCGTTGACGAGGCCGCCTAGGCGGCACGTGGGGCCTTCCTCCAGTGCCTCGCTTTCGTCGCCTGTTCTCGTACCAGAGGATATACTTATTATTTCCACCGTAGCGTTCGCACCTGTATCTATATTCTGTAATAGGGATATTACATAGGTATTGCTAATTGTTCATTAACAGTGATGTGAACTTACCTACGATAACTACAGTAAAATGACGAGAGTAAGACTTCTGACTCCGTGGTGCTCTCACTTCCAACTTGTATGTCGCCTGTGTAAGGATAAAAAAAAGAAAAAAAAAAGTTTAATGTAAAGGCAACTGCATATTTTCAAGTATGGTTAGGATGATCCTATGTTTGATGCTAACAGACCTGCTGTTGGTCGGACACGCAGTCCAAATAGACGACGGAGGAGATTTGCAGCACGGAGGCAGAAGTGGACGCCGTTGAGGACAGCTCCTCCTCCAGACCCAGCATGTTAGTCGCTTCTTCCAGAAGCTCTTGGGGCGTGGAACCTACCTCGACCTGGGCACCCTATATAAAATATTACCAAACTCGTTATTCCCCTTTATCTTAGTATGAAAATATATTTAAAAAGTCAATCATATACTCATATCTATCTATCTATCTATCTATCTATCTATCTATCTCTATATATATATATATATATATATATATATATATATATATATATATATATATACTACGAGAATGGCATTGTAAGTCTAATTTTTAGTTCTGCGACATTTATGTGTTTGTTGACCTCTCGGTGCAGTGGCACGCCGTCCTTGTACCACGTGAGGACAGAGCCTGTGGGTGCGACCACCTCACACTGAAGGCGAGCGTCCTGACCACGCCGAACACCCGCCACCCGCGGCGAGCACTCGCTCGTCCACAGCACTTCGTCCCGCTCTTCCTCGCGCACCGCCTCACTCCTCTCTGTAGGTAATTATCATGAGAGACTTTGTATGTGAACCTTGTTTGGCTTCATAGCAATAGTTGCAAATGTCCTTTCATGTGGAATCCATAAGAACTACACAACAGACATATACATGAATAATAATACTTACTTGTTTCTGCTTTCAAAGGCGACTGGTCAAAGATGTTCATCTAAAAAAGACATAAAGAAAAAAATATTCTGTCAACAATGTCTAGGCGTTGATTCTATTTACACGGAAAAAATCTCGAATGCGTCCTCGTACAAAAACTGACAATATGTAATCACGTAAATAGCGATGCACTCATATTCTCATCCAGGTGTTGCTCAGAGGCAAGATCATTGAACATTCATAGTGATCGGTAAAACTCTCGCAAACATTTCAAAATGTACCCTATTTATAACTGAAGGATAAGCATGAATTGTGATGCCCAAACCAACTAAACAGTGTAACATACAATTACATTTTTATTCTACTGAAAGGAAATCTCTTAACACACATAATCATCGGACAATCAACATTCGAGAAATTAGTTTATCTTTAACTGAAATCTAGTGCTTGATATACTTCTTTAATAGCCCTTACCGAAGAGATCAATGCCACTTTGCAGACACAGCTGCCAGATGTCTTATCGACATACTCAGCCTACCAAATATCCTTCAGGTCCTCATCGCCAGTGTCCCTCATCCAAGATGAATGATTGATATTTAGTATGGTAACAAATCCTATTCCGCCAGATAGGTATCAATACCTTCAGAGTGACTCTTCCCGGAAAGCATAAGCGTAACCATTTTTTTCGCTATCCAAGTAGTCAGATAGCCTGGGTTTCGCCTAAGCCAATCAATAGTTGTGCACCGTGTGAAGCTTGAAATTAGTCGTAGATAGAATTGCTATGATGTATTGTACAGGGTAAACAGTGAATAAAAGAATATATGAGGAAAAGATCTTATCTTGGTGGGAGAAAAATTGAGACAAACGTGAAATTGTGTTCATTCTCTAAGAGAAGGGGTATGCATTTGGCTGCTAAACTAGCTTAGCAAGAGAGGTCAACGTCGCATGTGTTGGGCAGGTCACTTGGTCTGATGGGTTGTTAAAAGCGTCACTTTAATATATAGTGAATGAGGGGCTCTGATGTTACCTCCTGTCAATGCAGGTAATCTCGTGGGACTCTCATCTATTTCCCCGTTGCACCTATAGCTGCCTTTATGGCAACAGCTCTGCTTGTAAGGTTGATGCACCGTTGCTGATTCTCCTGCTATATACATAGTCATTGTAGGTAAAAGTAGATCCTGCCTT
>NC_051395.1:12885061-12890061 GCF_015228065.2 Penaeus monodon | reverse complement strand
TGTTATTAATCCAATATCCTGTGGATGTCTCAGGATCTCCAGAAGAATTTGCAATACACTGAATCAGATGCCACGAGGGTGATCCATTATGAACGAGTGCCGATTTTCGTCTATGTGACTTCAGAGAAACCAGATTCCTCTCTAGTGCCTCAGTAGAGGTTTCGATCCGTTTTAGAAAGATGTGGGCGAGAACTTTGCTTGGTATGCTGAGCAGTGTGATGCAAGTGTACTTGCTGCAGTCCTACTGATTCTCTTTCACCTTCCACGACGAGTCGTGACCATGCATCTCAGCAGGTCGGGGGAATAGTACTGGCTGCCAGCATGTAGTCAGGACAGCATGTAAGCCTTGCCTCATTACTTCATCACCAGCCATAAGTAGTTCAGCAGGGATATCGCATATGCCCACTGCTTTATTTCCCTTCGGCTTAGAGAACATTTCTCTAACTTCAGTCAGGGTAGGAGGTTCTTTGTTATTAAAGGTGTCCGGCACAGGGATTGCGATGCCACTTGCATTCAAACTAATTGCTGGAGGGTCAACCTCATACAAAATTTAGCCCCAAATGTTCAACTCCTACAAGGAATCTGAGATGATCAAAAAGGGATTTGTGATAGAGTAGTCGTCTGGATGTTACACCATATGAGGTGGGTATCAGCAAACTCATCCACCTGTTGGGAAGAGAGAACCTACTCATCGAACCCGGTCATTGCTTACACGGGAAGTCATAGCCCACGCTGGTGGGCTATGGCTCCATTCTTTTAGGGCCTCCTACTGCTCCAAGATCCTTCGCAGTTAAACCAAGGACCACAGAGTACCCAGTTTTCATGGATGGCACAAGGAGGCACTGTGGAAGTCTTGATGTAGAGGCTGTGAGTTGGCATGGGAGGCTTATCCATGACTGCTCCCTTTTTTGCATCAGGCTAGCCAGCAGTGGCAGTTGAAAGTGAAAAGATTTGTAAGCACTTTCTGCTAATGAAGAGCTACCACATCACCCTGAGCAGAAGCCCCAAGCAATATATATATAGAGAGAGATAGATAGATAGATAGAGATAGATAGAATAGTTATTCGATATAGAAAAAAAACTATGCAATATATATATATAAAGCTCCCAATATATATAGAGAGAGAGAAAAAAAAGAGAGAGATGTATTTATTGCAGTATATGTGGACACACACACAGACATATGTGTGTGTGTGTAAGTATACATATGTACATGGATAAGTATACTACTAGAGTATGTGTGTGTAATATAAATGTATAAGTATACATATATAATTATATATTTCATATTTCCAAATTGTAACTATGTAATGATTTTCGACTCGACCCTGCTTCCGGTTATATTCTAGTGAAAAACTTTTGATGAAAAATCACACTAAATGGATAATAATGTGAACGATGCTTGTCATTAATTCTTAGTTTGTGTTAATAGTTATTTTACAATAACATCAAATAGAATTAATATGAATGTTGAATCTTATCTTTCAACCGTCTAAACAATTTATATTCGTTGGTAGGGAAATCATCATTCACATTTCGGGAACTTCCAAGGAGAAATTAGCGTGTTTCGAATACCATACAATAAGGTGGCTAATTGTGTACGTGTCATGTATATGCACCATGCAACAAAGCCACAAAGAGACAATGTAAAAGATTCATGCGCATAACTTGTGAATGACCCACACACACACACATATATGTGTGTGCATTATATACATAAGTATAAATGTGTGTGTGTGACGATTAAGGAAATATCTTGTGTCATTGATACATGCCCCTCCGATGTTATGAGGTTGTTCGTGTCTCCATCAGCCATGGGGTTAGTGTCTAACTTGGGTCTTAGATTAGCCTTCATTGTTTCTGTAAAAGTAATGTCTTGTAGAAAATCAACTGTAGAAAATCAATAGAACGTCATAACCGTTTCAGTATATGTATAATATATATATATCTATTTATGTAATATATATATTAGATATAATAATAAACTCAAGATTATACTGGAAAAAAAATCCAAAATAACAAATGAATTGTTGCCACACCTCATAAGGTTTCACGGATTAACAATAAAAGTCCCTCTTTCGTGGTAGGTTGCTTCCTTAAATCATCATCAGACGCACAAGTTGTGACAGGTGGCTATATATATATTTATTTATTTATTTATTTATTCGTTTATTTTTTATGCACAGATGCACATCAATACTTATATATATATATGTGTGTGTGTGTGTGTGTGCATGTGTGTGTGCATGTGTATGTTCGTATGTGTGTGCATGTGCTTGTGTGTGTTTGTGTCTGTGTGTACACAGGCACGCAGATGCACGAAATATGTTAAATTGACATTTTCCATCACATTTTAACAAAAAATGAAATTTTTTTTGCCAGCTATACCCGAACCTCTTGCCGACGAGACAGAGGACCTCTTTCCGGGGTCTTCTTGCAGCAAAAGCACTGGCTTCCAAGCAAACTGTTCCGCAACCATTCCTTGAGTAAGCCGTTTATTCAAGAATTTTCTATTCCGTCGCAAAACAGATGTGCGCCCGTGACCGGAAAGAAAATGTAATAATGAGGGAAAGAAAAGGGATCGGGATACTTTGCGCAAATGTATAATTATATTTTGACAACTCGCTTTTTTGTGAGATATAATAACGTTCAGAAAACAGCTAAGAAAACGTAGCTTGGTCGCTCGGAAGACAATCTTCAATAACCTTGCCTATCCTTGCACACACACACACATACATACACACACACATGCATACACACACATATATCTATACATACACACAAAAAAACACACACGCGCGCGCACACACACTCACGTATATGTGTGTATATATACATACACATGTATTAATATATATATGTAACACGCAAGCGCCTGCATGTACACATGAATATATGTATAATAATGCATATATATTATATATATATATATAGAAATTATATATAGTATTAATATATACTTAAACTATATTACTACATGCATATATATATATACAACTAAACTATATGCAAATATATACACATGCACACAAACACATACACGCATACAAACACACACAAATACATATATACACACACACACACACACATATATATATATATCATTTGGGTATATATATAAATATATGTATATACACACAGATGTCTAAATATATATATATATATGTGTGTGTGTGTGTGTGTGTGTATATACATATGTGTATGTGTCTATGTGTATATGTATGAATGAATAAATGACTATATCACACATATTTATGTTTATGTATACTATATGTGCGTATGTGTTTAGATAAGTATATATGAATAAATTATTATATCACACAAACAAACAAGTTGTTTGGCCAATTAAATATGAATTTTACTGAATCTGGGGAAATAAAATAATATTCATACACCGGTTTCGAAAGGAATGAGTCAATTCAACTTTACAATTTTATTTGATGTTATAATGTAACTAAGTAACAAACTCAATATTATTGTTAGCTACCAAGCTCATTACAATTCATCTGCGCGATTGTGATATAAATAGGAAAAAAAGGAACTTGTATCTGCAAAATAATACTACAGTACACGTGTCACGATGTAAATGTCATATGCGTAGCAGCTGCTATCAATATATAAACATTAATCTTCCTGAGAGAGAAAGACATTACCTGATTTCCTCCTGCTAATTACAGTGGGAAATAAAGGAAAAGTTAATCTAAGTGTTCCTCTAATGCTTTCTCTCTAAGAGCCTTGGATTTCCAGAGCAAATTCAGTCACACAACTAATCTGATAAAGTTATGAAGAAGGTACATCATCAGTCATAATACACGGGAGTAATTCAGAGAGGTCAGCTTCGAAGCGGGTCTTCAGCGTCATCTTCAAGTGCGATTCGATGGGCATTACATAGTCACCATCTGGAAATATATATTCATACATATAAGTACAAACACTCATGAGTATAAATATATGCATGCAAAACACACACATACACGTACACATATGCATACATACATACATATGTAAACACAAACATACATATATATATATATATATATATATATATATATATATATATATATATATATGTGTGTGTGTGTGTGTGTGTGTGTGTGTGTGTGTGTGTGTGTGTGTGTGTGTGTGCATAAATGAATAAGTAAAGATATATATATACATATATTATTTTAGTGTTCTGTCCCACAACAAGTCTTTTTTGGCATCCATTTTCTCCATGACACCATTCACCCCTCTTACGCTGGACTGAGGGCCATTTTCAGAGATGTCTGCCACAAATACAAGGGAAAATCTGTCATGGTGGTTTCCCTGACACATCACACACATATATAAACGTATGTGTATGTATACATATACACATACACATGTATATGTGTGTGTGTGCATATATATATGTGTGTGTATTGGTGTATAGATATCCACATAAATACATATGTACATATCAAAATGAATAAATAGATAAGTGTACTTATATATATATATACATATATATAGAAACTAATAGATAGAGGGAGAAAGAAAATAGATAGCCAGAGAAAGAAAGAGGAAAGGTATACTGTATATCTATATTTACACATTTGTATACATATACATGCACACACACACACACACGTATATATGAATATATGTGTGTGTGTGTGTGAGTATGCACGTGCGTATGATTGTGTATATATATAAATATATATATATATATATATATATATATATATATATATATATATATATATATATATATCATACATATATGTATATATATCAGAAATAATCATTATAAGACTTACTTCAGTTAATACAGTGTCACTGAGGGCAGAGAACCGCGTGCTGGTCACCCTGCACGTGTACCGTGTGCGACCCTGTGCACTCAGCCGTCGCACAATCAGGTCGCCGGTGCCTGAGATCTAAATGCAAACATATTTAAACTATGATATGCAACTGTCATATGGGTTATCTGCTTAACACTGGTTACTCATTTCCAATGAAAATTTACTGCTTATTTCCACCTA
>NC_051395.1:12865960-12884961 GCF_015228065.2 Penaeus monodon | reverse complement strand
AAATAAATAAATATATATATAGCCATCTGTCACAACTTGTGCGTCTGATGATGATTTAAGGAAGAACCTCCCACGAAAGAGGGACTTTATTTTAACCCGGGAAAAACCTTATGGGTGGGAAAACAATTCATTTTTTTTTTTTGGTTTTTTTTTTCCAGTTAATTTTGAGTTTATATATATATAAATAAAAATTAATATTAAATAAATAATTATATAAATACTAAAAAACGGTTATGATTTCTTTTGATTTTTCTACAGTTGATTTTTACCAAGACATTACTTTTACAGAAACAATGAAGTAATCAAGCCCCAAAGTTGACCTACGCAAGGGCGTTGGAGACACTAAAACTCAAACATCGGAGTGCATGTATCAATGACACAAGATATTTCCTTAATCGTCACACACACACATTTATACTTATGTATATAATGCACACACATATATGTGTGTGTGTGTGGGTCATTCACAAGTTATGCGCATGAATCTTTTACATTGTCTCTTTGTGGCTTTGTTGCATGGTGCATATACATGACACGTACACAATTAGCCACCTTATTGTATGGTATTCGAAACACGCTAATTTCTCCTTGGAAGTTCCCCGGAAAGTGAAATGATGATTTCCTTTCAAAGAATATAATTTTTAAAAGGATTTGAAAAGTAAGATTAATTATATTAATTCTATTGTTTTTTTAAAAAATAACTATTAACAAAAACTAAAAATAATGACAAGCATCTTTCCCAAAAATTATACCATTTAGTGTGTTTTTTCATCAAAAGTTTTTCCACTAGAATAACCGGAAGCAGGGTCAGTCGAAAATATTACATAGAAAATTTTGGGAAAATATGAAAATATAAATTTAGTATACTTATACATTTAATTACACAAAATACTCTAGTAGTATATTTACCTGTACATATGTTACTTAAAAAACCACACATATGTTGTGTGTGTGTCCACATATACTGCAATAAAAATTTCTTCTTTTTTTCTCTCTCTCTTATATTTTGGGACTTTTTTTTATATATATTCATGGTTTTATATCTTATCCACACTTTTTTATCTATCATCATCTATCTATCTATCATCTTCTCTATATATTTTGCTTGGGGCTTCTGCTCAGGGTGGGGGGTAGCTCTTCATTAAGAAAGTGCTTAAAAAATCTTTCATTTTAAACTGCCATGCTGGTAGCTGATGAAAAAAAGGGGAGCAGTCAGGAAACCCTCCATCCCAAAATCAAGCCTCTACATAAAGATTTTCCACAGGCCCCCCTTTGTCCCATCCATGAAAACTGGGTACTCTGTGGTCCTTGGTTTAACTGCGAAGGATCTTGGAGCAGTAGGAGGCCCTAAAAGAATGGAGCCATAGCCCACCAGCGTGGGCTATGACTTCCCGTTGTGAAGTCAACTGACGGGGTTCAGGATGGGAGTGAGGTTCTCTCTTCCCCCACAGGTGGATGATGTATTGCCTGCTACCCACCTTCATATGGTGTAACATCGCAGACGACTACAGTCTGATCAACGAATGGCCTGATCATCTCAGATCATGTAGGAGTTTGAAAAATTTGGGCTGAATATTTTGTATGAGGTTGACCCTCCCCAATTAGTTTTATGCAAAGGGCACGCAATCCCGTGCCCCGGACAAAATTAAAAACAAAGAACCTCCTACCCTGACTGAAGTTAGAGAAATGTTCTCTAAGCCGAAGGGAAATAAAGCAGGGCATAGCATATCCCTGCTGAATACTTTTGGCGGGAGAAATAAAGAGGAAAAACTTTTCATGCTGTCCTGACTATCATCTGGCAGTCCAGTACTAATTCCCCCTGACCTGCTGAGATGCATGGTCATCCTTCTCTGGAAGGTGAAAGAGAATCAGTAGGACTGCAGCAAGTACACTTGCATCACACTGCTCAGCATACCAAGCAAAGTTCTCGGCCCACAAATTTTTAAAAAGGATCGAAAACCCCTACTGAGGGGACTAGAGAGGGAAAATTTGGGTTTTTTCCCAGGAATTAAATAGACCCTATCTGGACTTCGATTCATAAGGGTCACCCTCGTGGGATCGATTCAGTGTATTGCAAATTTTTGGGGAAACCTGAGAATCCAACAAGGATTTTTGGATTAATAAAAACCTGAATTAGACTTAAGGTGCTGTAAATGTGAGGGGGCCGTTGAGCTTTTCTTTTAATTAAGTGAAGGCAGGCTGTGTTTCGCACAATCATTCCAACATTTGCATAAATTTGAGATGAGGGACCCAAACACTGTGGGCAATATAGGTAATATAAAAAGGTCATTATTTGATTTTGCTAAATTCGCTATTAGTATAGACAAACCCACTCTGGCTTCTTACTGGAGGACCTAGGTTGGGGCCCGGTGGGGAAGGTTTTTATTACCTATATAAATGCGGTTTTGCATTTTCCCATTTTCAATATTATCCCAAACCTCAATACATTTGATTTGCTTTCAAATTTTCTAAATCTTTTCCCGGGTGCCCACAGGGATGTGTGTAATCATCGACCCTTTCTCATGTATGAGAGATAGGTAATGTCTAGGAGCTAGTTAGACCCTAGTTCCCACCCTTTTATGGGTCGTGCGAACATTTAAATTTAGTGTGCCCCCGGGTTTTCCCCAGTCAGGGGGTTTTGTTTTTTATCTAATCAAGAGGATTACATTATTCCATTTTTCATCTTAATCTATAATGCATATTATAATATATAAAAATATATATATATATATAAATTACATATAATAATAAAATTATAAATATATATTATATATTTTAATATAAATATATAATATATAGATACATCAATAAAAATATATATTATATATATTATATATATATAATATATATATATATATATTAAATATATTAAAATACACACACACACAGCATACATGCATACATAAACAAATATGAAACACAAACAAATCATAATATATATATTATTTTATTATAAATATATATATTATATATATATATATAATATATAACATATACATACACACAAATATATAATTATATAAAATAATATTATTTTATATATATATAATATGTATAATATATATTTATTATTATATATATAATATATATATATATAAAATATATTTAGTATGTATATTATGTTTTTAATATCATGTGTGTGTATTTATAAAAAATATACTTCAATAATACATATGTAAAAATATATATACATATACTTATATATATAAATGTGTATGTATATACAACATGACTTTTGATGTATATATATTAGAAACAAATAACCCCACATAAGTATATCTACCTAAATGTAATAGTAATTATATACATATGAAACTAGAAAATTTTTTTTTTCCATTTATGTGAAAAATATATGTATTATACAAAAATACCCAAATTTTATGTTTGTTTTGTGCAAAAAAATTATATTTTATAAAATATTATATATATATATAATATATATTAATATATATATTGTGGTGTGTGTGTGTGTGTTTTTGTGCTGTGTGCAATTACTATCCCTACATACATATATACACATACTATATTTATCGTGTCTTATATACAGTGTTATATATATATATAATTTAAAATTTAAAATATAATATATAAAGAATATACAATAATAAAAAAGGTGTAATATAACATATATATATAATATATATTATATATTATAAAATATTATATATATATATATATGTTATAAAATATATAGGGGCCCAAGTGAAACCCACATATTTTCCTAGTTTGCGGGAAAAAAAGGAAAAACATATATTCCCTAGTGTTGCTGGGAAAAAGGGAAAACTACAATAAAACTGCGGAATGCAAGTTGATGAAGTCAAAAATATTTTTTCTTGCGAGAAAAGAGAAAAAATCCTTTTTGCCAAATTTTCCCCGGTTTATCTGCAATAAGGTATATCTTGTAAAACCGGTGAATTGCCCATTAGAAAATCGCTCTCCAGGGATGAAACCCGGATTTTTTTTTTGAGCTTAAAAGACGAAGAGCATCACGGAAGTCCACAGTTTTCTTTACCCAAAGAAGATCTTTTTCCAGCACGTGCAGCCTCTTTGCCAAATTTTGCTGGGAAAAGGTGCGTCTGCTTTCCCGGGGACAACAGAATCTGATTATCTGCAAAGTCTATGTCTTGCCTGTTATAACTTTTATTTAAATATCTAACATCTGATGTAAACCAAACCCAAGAAGTAATACGTGTTTTTCTAATCTCTTCTCCGTTTTCCGCAAACAAAGACCAGTCCCCTGTTGGCGGCTGCCTGATGGCAAGGGCCTGGACTGGGCGCTCGAGGATCCCGCCTCCGCGTCCATTCGATGCGCATTGCGACGCCAAAGGTTTTTTGTTACTTTGCTAGTTGTGCAGGATACGACTAGCCTGGGTTACCCCAGAAACAATTCAAAAAATTTTTGAGGGTAGTTCTAAGAGCTCCCGTCATCCGACTTCTAAACCCCGTCCAAGATTAGGGGGGAAGAGAGATGTGCAATTCTATAGAGACATTAGACCTGTTGCCCATAATTAAAGCCAGAGGAGTTTTTTACCCACACAGACAATTTAGCCCCTGTCCACCATGGGGCCCCCTTCCGTTTTCCCTTTGTTTTAAACCTTCCCTATGCTAAGGCTCTCTTCTCCAGACGGATTTTACCCAAACCAGGGGTGTTTTCTCCCCCCAATCACACAGTTTTCATCTTTATGGATGGCTCTTCAACCAACTTTGGAAAGGGAGGGTCTACTTTTACCTACAATACATGAATAGCAGGAGAACGCAACGGGGCATCACCTTTCAAGCAGGCTGTTGCCTAAGGCAGTAAGGTGCAACGGGGAAAAAGAGAGTCCCCCGAGATTACCCGGGATTGACAGGAGGTAACATCAGAGCCCCTCACATATATATTAAAGTGACGCTTTAAAAACCCCTCAGACCAAGGACCCGCCCCAAAAAAAATGCGACTTGACTCTCTTCTAAGTAGTTTAGCCAAAGCATACCCTTCTCTTGAGAATAAAACAATTTCACGTTTGTTCAATTTTTTCCCCCACCAAATAAGATCTTTTCCTCATAATTCTTTTTTTTCACTGTTTTCCCTGTACAAAAACATAAACAATTCTATCTACGACTAATTTCAAGCTTCACACGGTGCACAAACTATTGATGGTTAGGGAAAAACCCCGCTATCTGACTACTTTGGGAAACGAAAAAAAAAGGTTACGCTTTTTGCTTTCCCCGGGGGAGTCACCCTGAAGGTATTGATCCTATCTGGGGGAATAGGATTTTTTCCATACAAAAATCAATCATTTATTTGGATGAGGGGCACTGGCGATGAGGACCTGAAGGATATTTGGGGGCTAGTAGTCGAAGAATTGGAGCTGGTCTGCAAAGTGGCATTTATCTTTCGGTAAGGGGGATTAAAGAAGTAATCAAGCCTAGATTTCAGTTTAAAAATAAAATAATTTCTGAATGTTGATTTTCCGATGATTAGGTGTTTTAAAAGTTTTTTCAGTAGAATAAAAATGTAAAAGTATGTTACACTGTTAGTTGGTTTTGGGGATCACAATTCAGGGTTTTTCCTTTAGTTATAAATAGGGTAATTTTAAATGTTTTAGAGAGTTTACCGATCACTATGAATTTTCAAAGATCTTTCCCCTGAGCAACACCTGGATGAGAAATTTAGTGCATCGCTATTTTCGTGATTACATATTGTCAGTTTTTTTACGAGGACGCATCGAGATTTTTTTCCCTTAAAAAGAATCAACGCCCAACTGTTTACAGAATATTTTTTCTTTATGTCTTTTTTAGATGAACATCTTGACCATCGCCTTTTAAAGCAAAAAAAGTAAGTATTATTTTTCATGTATTGTCTGTTTTGTGTTCTCAGGGTTCCACATGAAAAAACTTTTAAAATATTTCTATGAACCAAAAAAGGTTCACATAAAAGCTTCATGTAATTTCCCACAAGGGAGTAGGCGGTGCGGAGGAAAGCGGGAGAAGTCTGTGGGGCGGCGATGTCGCCGCGGGTGGCGGGTGTTCGGCGTGGTGGGCGCTCGCCTTATGTGAGGTGGGCGACCCACAGGCTCTGCCTCACGTGGTACAAGGCGGTGCCACGCCCGAGAGGCAACAAACACATAAAAGCGCGAACTAAAAAAATTTGACCTACAAGCCATTCTGAGTATTATTATATATAAATAAATATATATATATATTGTATATATTATATATATATTTCTCTCTCTTCTCTTCTCTCTCTCTCTCTCTCTCCTAATATAAATTTATATATTTATATTATTAGTAGATAGATAGATTTGAGTATATGATTGACTTTTTAAATATATTTTCATACTAAGATAAAGGGGGAATAACAAATTTTGGGAAATTTTATATAGGGGCCCCAGGTCGGGGGTGGGTTTCCACCCCCCAAGAGCTTTGGAAGAAGCGATTTAACATGCGGGGTCGGGAGGAGGAGCTTTCCTAAAACGGTGTCCATTCTGCCTCCGTCCTCCCAAAATTCCTCCGTCGTCATTTGGACTGCGTGCCCGACCAAAAGCAGGTCTGTTAGCATAAACATGGGATCATCCAACCATACTTAAAAAATATGCATTTCCCTTTTTAAATTAAAAAACTTTTTTTTTTTTTTTTTTTTTACCCTTTACACAGGCGACTTTAAAAAGTTGGAAGTGGAGCCCCACGAAGTCAAAAATTTTAAATCTGGGTCTTTTTATGTAGTTATCGTAGGTAAGTTACATCACGGGTTAAAGGGAAAAATTTGGGCAATCCCTATTTTAAACCCCTTTTACAGAAATGGGTTTACAGGTGCGAACGCTACGGGGAAAAATAAGTAATCCTCGGAAAGAGAACAGGCGACGAAAGCGAGGCACTGGGGGGAAACCCCCCCACTTTGAACGCCCAGGGGGCCTTTCGTCAACGCTCGCCTGGGCACCTACCAACACCCCCCCGCGGCCAGGGGGCCAGTAGGGGACTCTGTGAGTTCCCTTTGCCGCTGCAGGGCCAAAAAGTCATGGGGAAAGGGTTTCCTCAACGAGAGAGATTTGGCGACGAAAATTATAAAGGTAATTCCAGCATTTCTTAAACTTCCACTGTATTAAAGTTAAACTCGAAACAGATCGGGTGGAAAATAATAAGCATTTTAAAATTTTTCATTGGAAAGAGAAACCAGTTAAGAAAAGGGAAAACCCCATGGGGACAGTTGCAATCCATGGGTTTAAAATATTTTTTGCTTTTAGATCTAGGCCCGGGGGACTGTTTGTGCGAGGGCTGAGTGAAACAGGGTCGCACACGGTACACGTGCAGGGTGCCCCGACGGGGTTCTCTCCCTCAGTGCCCACTGTTTTAATGAAGTAAGTCTTAAAAAGATTATTTCTGATATATAAAACATATATGTATGATAATAATTTTAAATATAATTATATATAAAATTATATAATATTAATATATTTTTTATAATATACAAAAATCATCCCCCGTGCAAAATCACCCACCCCAAAAACCCCTTATTTTAAATTATAAAAGTTTTGTTGTGGGGTGCAGTATAGTATAAAATGGTAAATATAGATATACAGATACCTTTCCTCTTTCTTTCTTGGCTATCTATTTTCTTTCTCCCTCTACTTTTTAGTTTTTTAATATATGTATATATTAAAAATAAGTACATTTATTTATTTATTCATTTTGATGTACATATGTATTTATGTGGAAAATCTATACCCCCAATAACACAATTATATATGCAAAACAAACAAATATACATGTGTATGTGTATATGTAACATCACAACGTTTATATTGGTTGGGATTTGGCCCGGGGAAACCTCCATGACAGCCCCCCCTTGTTTTTGGTGGAAGACATCCGGGGAAAAAGGGCCCCTAAATCCAGGTAAGAGGGGTGAATGGTGTCTGGAGAAAATGGATGCCAAAAAAAAAATTGTTGTGGGACAGAACACTAAAAAATATATGTTATATAATCTTTCCCTTTATTAAATTATGCCACACAAAACACCCCAAAAACAAAACACACCACAACACACACACACACACACACATATATTATTATATATTTTAATATATAAAATATATAAAAATTTTAATATATGTATTTTTTGTTTTTCCCTATGTAGGGATGTAGCATATGTGCCCGTGTTTTGGGGGTGTTTTCCTCCCCAATATCCCTTTTATACTCAGGAGTTTTTGATTTATATGTTTTAATATATATTTCCAGAGGGTTTTGGACTATGTAATGCCCATCAAATCCCCATTGAAATGCCCCGTTTAAAAAGACCCGTTCCCGAGCTGACCTCTCTAAATTTTACCCCCGGGGATTTTTATAAAAAATGTCCCTTTTTCCCAAAAACTTTATAAGATTAGTTGTGTGACTAAATTTTGCTCGGGAAAACCCCCAAGGCCCCTTCAGAGAGAAAGCCTTAGAGGGAACCCTTAGATAACTTTTTCCTTTATTTCCCATTGTAATTAGCAGGAGGAAATCAGGTAATGTTTTCTCTCTAAGGAAGATTAATGTTTAAAATTGTACAGTGCTACGCATATGGTTTTTTAACGTGACACGGTACTGTAGTATTTTTTTGCAGATACAATTTCCCTTTTTTTTTCCCTTTTTATATACAATCGCGCAGATGAATTGTAATGAGCTTGGTAGCTAACAATAAATTTAGTTTTTTAATTAAATTACATTTTTAAACAAATAAAATTTTAAAAGGGAAATTTAAATTTATTCCTTTGAAACCGGTGTATGAATTTTTATTTTATTTTCCCCCGATTCAGTTAAAAAATTTATATTTTAAGGGGCCCAAAAAACTTGTTGTTGTGTGATAAAATAATTTATTATTTTTACTTTTCTAAACACATACGACATTAGTATAAAAAAACATAAATAGTGTGTATAGTCATTTTTTCATTTTTTACATTACCCCTAGGGCCCCAAAACATATGTATATACCCCACCACACCCACACACAACATATATATATATATATATTTTATATATATATTTAATTTTATAATATATATATATTTAAAATATATATATTAATAGCGGGGTTAATTTTACAACCCACACACACCATATTAAAATAAAATATTTAGACATCTGTGGTATATAATATATTTAATAAAACCCCAAAAGGAAAATATATATATATGTGTTTTTGTGTGGGTTATATTTTGTTTTGGGTTTTTTTGTTTGTATGGTGTATGTGTTTGTGTGCATTTTGTATATATTTTAAAAATAATGTGTAATTTTAAAAGTAATGCATTTATGTATATTATATTTTATATATATATAAAATATATATATATATATATAATATTATATATATAATATGCATATATATAAAATATATTCAGTGTACATTTCAGGCGGGTTTCTGTTAAATATATATATTAATACTGTTTAGTTAAATACACCCATATTTCGTGGGGGTGTTTTTGTGCGCGCGCGTGTGTGTTTTTTTGTGTGTATGTATAGATAAGGGGTGTGTATGCATGTGTGTGTTTATGGGATGTGTGTGGGTGTGCAAAAGGTGGGAAAAAAGGGTTTTTTGAAGATTGTTCGGGGCGACCCCAAACCTTTTCGTTTTCTTAGTGTTTCTGAACTTATTTTATTACAAAAAGCGAGTTGTCAAAATATAATTATAAATTTGCGGGAAAAATATCCCGACCCCTTTTTTTTCCCTCATTATTACATTTTTTTTGGTCAGGGCGCACAATTTTTTTGCGCGGAATAAAAAAATTTTGTCGACATAAACGGCTTACTCAAAGGGAAGGTTGCGGAACAGTTTTCTTGGAAGCCAGGTTTTGCTTTCAAGAAAACCCCCGGGAAAAGGGGGTCCTTGCCCTCCGTCGGCCAAGAGGCTTTTGGGTTTTGCTGGCCAAAAATTTTTCATTTTTTCTGTTAAAAAATGGATGAAAAAGTTTCAAATTTAAAAAATATTCGTTTTCCCTCGCGTGCCCGTGTAAAACAGACACAAACACACACAAGCACATGCACACACATACGAACATACACATGCACACACACATTTCACACACACACCCCACACACATAATATATTTTAATATTGATGTGCTCTGGCATAAAAAATAAAAAGAAAAATAAAAAATAAATAATATTATATACCACCTGTCACAACTTGTGCGTCTGATGATGATTTAAGGGAAACAACCTACCCCGAAAAAGGGGGCTTTTATTGTTAAAACCCTGAAACCTTAGGGGGTGTGGCAACAATTTTTATTTGTTATTTTGGGTTTTTTTCCCAAATATAATCCTTTAGTTTTAAATTTTATATATATATATTTTATTTTATAATTTTATATCCCATTTTAAAATTTTATACCATTAAATGAAACGGTTATGACGTTCTATGATTTTTTACGTGATTTTTTTTTACAAGAAAATTACTTTTACAAAAAACAATTTAAGGCAATCTAAGACCCCAAATTAGAACCTACGCAATGGCTGGGTGGAGACACTAAAAATCATAACATCGGGGGTGCATGTATCAAGGGCCAAAAAGATATTCCTTAATCGCACCACACACAAATTTTTCCTTAGTATATAATGCACACCCCAATTTTGTGTGTGTGTGGGGGGTCATTAAAAAGTTTTTGGGCATGAAAACTTTTACATTGTCTCTTTTTGGCTTTTTTTGCATGGTGCTATAAATGACAGAACAAATTTGCCACCTTAAATTTTTGGTATTTGAAACACGCTAAATTTTTCCCTTTGGGGTTCCGGAAAGTGAAAAGATGATTTCCTTTCAAAAAAATATAAATTTTTTAGAAAAGGGGGTTTTAAAAGAATAAGATTCAACTTATATTAATTCTATTTGATGTTATTGTAAAATAACTATTAACACAAAACTAAGAATTAATGACAAGCATCGTTCACATTATTATCCATTTAGTGTGATTTTTCATCAAAAGTTTTTCACTAGAATATAACCGGAAGCAGGGTCGAGTCGAAAATCATTAATAGTTTTCAATTTGGAAAATGAAAATATAAATTATAATTTTAACTTAAAAAATTTATATTACACACACTACCCCTAGTAGTATACTTTCCAAAGACATATGTATTTCTTAAAACACACAACCCTAGGTTGTGTGTGTGGGCCAAAAAATACTGCAATAAAACATCTCTCTCCCTTTTTTTTTCTTCTCTCTCTATATATATTGGGAGCTTTATATATATATATTGCATAGGTTTTTTTATATCTATATCCACATCTAAAATCTACTATCTATCTATCTTTTTATTATCTACTCTCTCTAAATAAAATTGGGGTTGGGGTTTGCCCGGGTGATGTGGTAGGCCCCTTCATTTGAGGGAAAATGCTTACAAATCTTTTTCCCCCTTTCCAAAATGCCCTGCTGGCTAGCCTGATGCAAAAAAGGGAGGGAGTCAGGATAAGCCTCCCTGCCCCAAATACAGCCTCTACATCAAAACTTCCACAGGGCCTCCCTTTTGCCATCCATGAAAAATTTGGGGATCTTGGTCCTTGGGTTTTTCTGCGAAGGAAACTTGGAGCAGTAGGAGGCCCTAAAAGAACGGAGCCATAGCCCCCCAAAAGGGGGGCTAGGGTTCCCCCTTTTGAAGTCAACCGAGGGGTTTGGATGGGAGTGAGGGTTTTCTTCCCCAAAAGGGGGATGAGTATTTCCGCCACCCACCTTCATATGGGAACATCGCCCGACGACTACAGTTGATAAAAGGAAAAGGGGCCCGTAATTTTCAGATAAAGTAGGGGGTTTGAAAAAAAAATTTTGGGGTGAATATTTGTATGAGGGTTTAACCCCCCAGCAATTTTGTTTGGAAAAGCAAGTGGGGATCGCCCAAACCCGTGCCGGACACCCTTTTAAAACAAAGAAAACCCCCCCCCCGACTGAAGGTTTGAGAAAAGTTTTTCTAAGCCGAAGGGAAATAAAGCAGTGGGCATATGCGATATCCCTGCTGAACTACTTATGGCTGGTGATGAAGTAATGAGGCAAGGCTTACATGCCCGTCCTGACTATAAACTGGGAGGGCCAGTAATAATTCCCCTGACCTGCTGAGATGCTGGGGCATCCTTTTCCCGGGAAAGGGGAAGAGAATCAGTGGACTGCAGCAAAATCACTTTCATTTCCCCTGCTCAGCTTACCAAGCAAAGTTCTCGCCCACATCTTTCTAAAACGGATCTGAAACCATCTACTGAGGCACTAGAGAGGAATCTGGATTTTCTCCTAGGAAATTCACAATAGACCGTATCCTGGCACTTCGATTCATAATGGATCACCCTCGTGGCATCTGATTCAGTGTATTGCAAATTCTTCTGGGAGATCCTGAGACATCCAACAAGGATTATTGGATTAATAACAAGCCTGAATACTAGTACTTAAGGTGCTGTAAAATGTGATGGGGCCTGTTGAGCTTCTTTTCTATTAATTAAGTGAAGGCAGGCTGTGTTCTCGCACAATCACTTCTCAACATTTGCATGAATTGAGATGATGGGTATCCAAAGTCACTGTGGAGCAATACTAGGTAATATGAAGGTCATTGATCTTGATATTGCTGACAATTTCGCTATCTAGTACTAGACGAACACTCTGGCTTCTTACCTGGAGTGACCTAGGTTGGAGGCCCGGTCAGGGAAGGTTGTTATATACCTATATCAATGCGGCTCTGCATTATTCCATCTTTCATATATCTATACACACCTCAATACATTTGACTTGGCTTTCGAATTTCTAAATCAGTTTCCATCGAGTGCCCACAGGGAGTGTGTGTAAATCATCGCTATCCTTACTCATGTATGAGTAGATAGGTAATGTCTATGGAGCTAGTTAGAGCCTAGTTGCACACTCCTTTTAGTGGGTCGTGCGATACAGTTAATTTAGTGCTGCCCATCCGGTTTCCCAGTCAGTGAGGTTTGTTATTTATCTATATCAATGAGGTATTACATTATTCCATCTTTCATACTTATATCTATAATGCATATATATAATATATATATATATATATATATATATATATATATATATATATATATATATATACATATATATACACATACGTATATACAATATATATATATATAATATATATATATATATATATATATATATATATGTATATTATATATATATACATATATATATATATATATATATATATATATATATATATATGTATATATATATATATATATATATATATATATATATATATATATATATATTTATGTATGTATATGTATGTATGTACATATTCATGTGTGTGTAGTTTATAGTAATATATACATTCATATAATACATATGTAAGAATATATATACATATACTTATATATATGTAAATGTGTATGTATATACTTACACATGTACTATATGTATGTATATATAATTAGAACTATATACACACACATATATATGTATATACATACATACATGTATATAGTAATATATATACATATGAAACATATGAAATTATATATTTCCATATATATGTGTATACATATGTATATGTATGTATACACAAATACCCATATATATAGTGTTTGTTTGTGCAAATATATACATACATACATATATACACATACATATATATTATCGTGTCTATATATACATGGTATATATATATATATATATATATATATATATACATATATATGTGTATATATATACATATATATATATATATATATATATATATATATATATATATATATGTATATCTATATATATATACGGGCTCACAAGTGTAACCACATATATTACCTAGTGTTGCTGGGAAAAATGGAAACATACAAATAAACTGCAGTGAATGCAAGTTGATGAAGTCGAAAATATTAGTTCATTGCGAGCAAAGAGCAAAAATCCATTGCCAACTTTCCGGGTTATCTGCACATAATGGCTATCATCTTGTGAAACCGTGTGAATTGCCTCATTAGAAAATCGCTCTCCAGGGATGTAACCGGATTCTTTTTGAGCTTTAAAAGACGAAGAGCATCACAGGAAGTCCACAGTGTTTCTTTCATCCCGAAGAAGATCGTGTTTCCAGCACGTGCAGCTCTCTTTGCCTTAATTTGCTCGGAAAGGTGCATCTGCGTTGCCTGGTGGACAACAGAATCTGATTATCTGCAATAGTCTATGTCTTGCCTGTTATAATCTTATATTGAAATATCTAACATCTGATGTAACCAACCACAAGAAGTAATACGTGTTTACTAATCTCTTCATCCGTTTTGCCAGCGTAAACAATGATCCGAGTCCTCCTGTTGGCGGTCTGCCTGATGGCAATGGCGTCCTGTGACTGGGCAGCTCGAGGATCCAGCCTCCGCGTCCCATTCGATGCGCATCTGCGACTGCCAAAGGTTTGTTGTTACATTTGCTAGTTGTGCATGTGATACGACTAGCCTGGGTTACCCTAGAAACAATTCAAAATAAATTTATGAGGATAGTTCTAAGAGCTCCACGATCATCTCGACTTCTTAACCACCCAGTCCAAGATTCAGGTGGCACAGAGAGATGTGCAATTCTACAGAGACACTAGACCTGTTGCCCATAATTAAAGCAAGAGGAGTTGATACTCCACACAGACAATTCAGCCCATGTCCACCATGGGACCCACTTCCAGTTTCCTTTGTCTTGAATACACTTCCATATGCTAAGGCTCTCTGCTCACAGACGGATTTCACCAGAGCCAGGAATAAGTTTCTCTCCCCAGCAAGTCACACAGTTGCCATCTTTATGGATGGCTCTGTCAACCAACAGTCTGGAAAGGCAGGATCTACTTTTACCTACAATGACTATGTATATAGCAGGAGAATCAGCAACGGTGCATCAACCTTACAAGCAGAGCTGTTGCCATAAAGGCAGCTATAGGTGCAACGGGGAAATAGATGAGAGTCCCACGAGATTACCTGCATTGACAGGAGGTAACATCAGAGCCCCTCATTCACTATATATTAAAGTGACGCTTTTAACAACCCATCAGACCAAGTGACCTGCCCAACACATGCGACGTTGACCTCTCTTGCTAAGCTAGTTTAGCAGCCAAATGCATACCCCTTCTCTTAGAGAATGAACACAATTTCACGTTTGTCTCAATTTTTCTCCCACCAAGATAAGATCTTTTCCTCATATATTTTTTTATTCACTGTTTACCCTGTACAATACATCATAGCAATTCTATCTACGACTAATTTCAAGCTTCACACGGTGCACAACTATTGATTGGCTTAGGTGAAACCAAAGGGTATCTGACTACTTGGATAGCGAAAAAAATGGTTACGCTTATGCTTTCCGGGAAGAGTCACTCTGAAGGTATTGATACCTATCTGGCGGAATAGGATTTGTTACCATACTAAATATCAATCATTCATCTTGGATGAGGGACACTGGCGATGAGGACCTGAAGGATATTTGGTAGGCTGAGTATGTCGAAAGACATCTGGCAGCTGTGTCTGCAAAGTGGCATTGATCTCTTCGGTAAGGGCTATTAAAGAAGTATATCAAGCACTAGATTTCAGTTAAAGATAAACTAATTTCTCGAATGTTGATTGTCCGATGATTATGTGTGTTAAGAGATTTCCTTTCAGTAGAATAAAAATGTAATTGTATGTTACACTGTTTAGTTGGTTTGGGCATCACATTTCATGTTTATCCTTCAGTTATAAATAGGGTACATTTTGAAATGTTTGCGAGAGTTTTACCCATCACTATGAATGTTCAATGATCTTGCCTCTGAGCAAAACCTGGATGAGAATATGAGTGCATCGCTATTTCCCTGATTGCATATTGTCAGTTTTTGTACGAGGAAAGCATTCGAGATTTTTCCGTGTAAATAAAATCAACGCCCAGACATTGTTGACAGAATATTTTTTTCTTTATTTCTTTTTTAGATGAAAATTCTTTGACCAGTCGCCTTTGAAAGCAGAAATAAGTAAGTAGTATTATTCATGTATATGTCTGTCTGTAGTTCTTATGGATTCCACATGAAAGGACATTTGCAACTATTGCTATGAAGCCAAACAAGGTTCACATACAAAGTCTCTCATGATAATTACTACAGAGAGGAGTGAGGCGGTGCGCGAGGAAGAGCGGGACGAAGTGCTGTGGACGAGCGAGTGCTCGCCGCGGGTGGCGGGTGTTCGGCGTGGTCAGGACGCTCGCCTTCAGTGTGAGGTGGTCGCCCCCACAGGCTCTGTCCTCACGTGGTACAAGGACGGCGTGCCACTGCACCGAGAGGTCAACAAACACATAAATGTCTCAGCACTAAAAATTAGACTTACAATGTCATTCTGTAGTATATCTAATATATATATATATATATATATATATATATATATATATATATAGAGATAGATAGATAGATAGATAGATAGATAGATAGATATGAGTATATGATTGACTTTTAAATATATTTCATACTAAGATAAAGGAGAATAACGAGTTTGGTAATATTTTATATAGGGTGCCAGGTCGAGGTAGGTTCCACGCCCCAAGAGCTTCTGGAAGAAGCGACTAACATGCTGGGTCTGGAGGAGGAGCTGTCCTCGACGGCGTCTACTTCTGCCTCTGTGCTGGCAAATCTCCTCCGTCGTCTATTTGGACTGCGTGTCCGACCAACAGCAGGTCTGTTAGCATCAAACATAGGATCATCCTAACCATACTTGAAAATATGCAGTTGCCTTTACATTAAACTTTTTTTTCTTTTTTTTTTATCCTTACACAGGCGACATACAAGTTGGAAGTGAGAGCACCACGGAGTCAGAAGTCTTACTCTCGTCTTTTTACTGTAGTTATCGTAGGTAAGTTCACATCACTGTTAA
The DNA here is from genome assembly GCF_015228065.2 of Penaeus monodon. Lineage (NCBI taxonomy): Eukaryota > Metazoa > Arthropoda > Malacostraca > Decapoda > Penaeidae > Penaeus > Penaeus monodon. Next base: position 12,868,151 of record NC_051395.1, on the reverse strand, counting down.
TGAACAATTAGCAATACCTATGTAATATCCCTACTACAGAATATAGATACAGGTGCGAAAAGCTACGGTGGAAATAATAAGTATATCCTCTGGTACGAGAACAGGCGACGAAAGCGAGGCACTGGAGGAAGGCCCCACGTGCCGCCTAGGCGGCCTCGTCAACGCTCTGCCTCGCATCTACCAACACTCCCCCGCGGCCATGGGCCATGGTAGGGGACTCTGTGACGTTGCCTTGCCGCTCGCAGGGCCACAACGTCACTGGGAATGGTTCCTCAACGATGAGAGGATTTCTGGCGACGACACTTATCAGGTAATTCCAGCATTCTTTACAACATTCCACTGTATTAAAGTTTTAAAATCGAACAGATCAGGGTGGGAAAATATATAAGACAGTAAATTTTTATTGGAAGTGAGTAACCAGTGTTAAGCAGATAACCCATATGACAGTTGCATATCATAGTTTAAATATGTTTGCATTTAGATCTCAGGCACCGGCGACCTGATTGTGCGACGGCTGAGTGCACAGGGTCGCACACGGTACACGTGCAGGGTGACCAGCACGCGGTTCTCTGCCCTCAGTGACACTGTATTAACTGAAGTAAGTCTTATAATGATTATTTCTGATATATATACATATATGTATGACATATATATATATATATATATATATATATATATATATATATATATATATATACACACACAATCATACGCACGTGCATACTTACACAGACACATATATTCATATATACGTGTGTGTGTGTATGTATATGTATACAAATGTGTAAATATAGATATACAGTATACCTTTCCTCTTTCTTTCTCTGTCTATCTGTTTTCTTTCTCCCTCTATCTATTAGTTTCTATATATATGTATATATATATAAGTACACTTATCTATTTATTCATTTTTATATATACATATGTATTTATGTGGATATCTATATACAAATACACACACACATATATATGCACAAACACACATATATATGTGTGTGTGTATGTGTATACATACACATACATTTATATGTGTGTGTGATGTGTCAGGGAAACCACCATGACAGATTTTTCCCTTGTATTTGTGGCAGACATCTCTGAAAATGGCCCTCAGTCCAGTGTAAGAGGGGTGAATGGTGTCATGGAGAAAATGGATGCCAAAAAAGACTTGTGGGACAGAACACTAGAATAACATATATATATATATTTTTACTTATTCATTTATGCACACACACACACACACACACACACACACACACACACACACACACACACACACACACATATATATATATATATATATATATATATATATATATATATATATATGTGTGTGTTTGTGTTTACATATGTATGTATGTATGCATATGTGTACGTGTATGTGTGTGTTTTGCATGCATATATTTATACTCATGAGTGTTTGTACTTATATGTATGAATATATATTTCCAGATGGTGACTATGTAATGACCATCGAATCGCACTTGAAGATGACGCTGAAGACCCGCTTCGAAGCTGACCTCTCTGAATTACTCCCGTGTATTATGACTGATGATGTACCTTCATCATTACTTTATCAGATTAGTTGTGTGATTGAATTTGCTCTGGAAATCCAAGGCTCTTAGAGAGAAAGCATTAGAGGAACACTTAGATTAACTTTTCCTTTATTTCCCACTGTAATTAGCAGGAGGAAATCAGGTAATGTCTTTCTCTCTCAGGAAGATTAATGTTTATATATTGATAGCAGCTGCTACGCATATGAGATTTACATCGTGACACGTGTGCTGTAGTATTATTTTGCAGATACAAGTTTTTTTCCCTATTCATATCACAATCGCGCAGATGAATCGTAATGCGCATGGTAGCTAACAATAATATTTAGTTTGTTATTTAGTTACATTATACCATCAAATAAAATTGTAAAGTTAAATTGACTCATTCCTTTCAAAAACGGTGTATGAATATTATTTTATTTCTCCAGATTCAGTAAAATTCATTTAATTGCCATACAACTTGTTTGTTTGTGTTATATAATAATTATTTATATATATATATATATACTATTTAGACACACACATATAGTAACATAAACATAAATATGTGTGATATAGTCATTTATTCATTCATACATATACATATTTACACATACATAGACACATACAACATATGTATATACATACAACATATATATATA
>NC_051395.1:12864135-12865860 GCF_015228065.2 Penaeus monodon | reverse complement strand
TAAAAAAAGGACCAAGAGGTGTGTTGCTAGCGCAGGGCGCAACGTGCAGCATCGCTCAACCTCCAGGACTCCTGTTCTCCTGGTAATACGGGATGCCACGCACGGCAAACACACGTGGGAGAGTTCTCCCTGGTCCAAGATGGAATGAACCAGGGGTGGGTACACCATCCCCTCTCATAGGCCTTGGTACACCATCCCCTCTCATAGGCCTTGGTACACCAGGAAGCCATTTTGTCTCATCCCTCACTGGTGACCCCTCCAGTATGGGTAGCCCTCTGGTCCGGCTCACCAGATCATTGGGGACCCCCAAGCCCCTCCACCGCGGCAAGGCGGCTTCCGTTAGGGGGGTGTTAGGGTAGGAGGTTCTTCACTGATGGGTGGGTCCGGCTTGCATCCAAGCTATCTGTTGGAGGGTCTACCTGGTACAACTGTTCAAAATACTCAGCCCAACGTTCACAAACCCCAACATGATCTGAGATGATCCGTCCATCCGCTGATCTGACTGTAGTCATCTGTGAGGAGGGCTAAGAGTTCAGCTTTCTCAGGGCTTGGTAGGCAGGGCGAAGGTCATTTACCAAGAAATGGCCCTTCAACCCCTCAGCAAGATTCCTGTGAACTGTCCCTTCTCAGCAGTGTCCGACCCCTACGCACCATGGAGCGACGCAAGACTTGATTACCATTCAGCCGAGCCTTGTGACACGCTTCAGTGACCTCTAATGTCTCCAGGGAGATGGAATTTTGCCTTGCCCTCGGGCATACGCCAATAGACTCCTGAGCTGCTTTGAGTGTTATGCGCTTGAAGAGCCCCCACAGAGCAACCGAGTCCGTCAGGTTGTCGAGTTCTGTGAATCAGTCAGAGGCTGCCATGGTGAACCCACCGGCACACTCCTTCTCCTTTAGTCTGTCCAGGTGAAACACCTTAGGGTGGCCACTGGAGGGACGGGAAGTTTTGAAATGGACCCACAGGGTAGCCACAACCAGGCTATGGTCAGTGCCACAGAACTCGGCACTCCAGTAAACTCTGCAATTCTGGAGGATCCTCCATCGCGTGCTAACAAGAATGTGGTCGATCTCCTTGGCCTCTGTACCCATATTGCTGTACCATGTCCAGCAATGTGAGTTAGAGCGCTGGTACCAGGAGCCAGAAATCCTCATTTTCTGTGACCTAGCAAAGTCCTGGAGAAGGAGGCTATTCTCGCTGCTAGGATCAGCTCCCGAGCCATGGGGGCCGACAGACATCTCATTGCCACCTAGGTCACAGCCGGACACTGCATTGAAGTCGCCCAGAACAATGCGAATACCTCGCCAGGTGCAATTGTCTGCCACAGGTGCGAGTTTGGCGTAGAACGCCTCTTTCTCATCAGTTTTACATATATCGGTAGGAGCGTATACAGCAATAAGAGACATGAAGCCAAAAGCATGCTTCAGTCTCAATGCCATAATACTCTCATCAACCGGTGTCACCTCAACTACCGAGGGCTGAAGTCGGCTGGAGATGGCTATGGCTACACCCTGGAAGTGGTGACCATCGCTGTGGCCAGACCAGTAGTAGGTGTACCCACCCAAACTGATTGTGCCACTACCAGGTCTTCTCACCTCTGAGAAGGTAGCCACCTCAACTCCCAGTCGCTCCAATTCCCGCAATAGCAGAGGTAACCGCTCACTCTGCTGCAAGGACCGGATGTTCCAAGCACCTACCCAGAAAGCACACCTGAGGTTAAGCCT
>NC_051395.1:12819135-12859135 GCF_015228065.2 Penaeus monodon | reverse complement strand
GTACAAACAAACGACAAAAATACAAATCATATCGCCCCAAATTTCATATAATGAGGGATAAAGACATTTTTTATTCAGAGGAAATGACGGTGACGGTCACTCTCGTTTTGAGGTGTAACCAACCAAAAAAAAAGGAAATCCTTTTAAAACCCTTACAAAGTTGAAAATGTTCGAGTACAAAAATATAAGACAAAAAATATGCATAACACTATCCTTTCTCCTCCATTGCAATATAAAAAAAAAAAATCTTGCAAAGCCATAATAAAATTCTTTACAAATGTTTACAATGCATAAATAAAAAAGTGCAACTCTAATAAGAATATTCACAAAAAATTTTTTAACTTCGCGGGAACGATTGACAATTGCAAACTCCTCTCTTTTTTTAACAGTTATAATCTTCTTACTCCCAAAGGTATCTTCAAAATAAAAATAAATTTTCGTGAAAAGGATCAAAAACTCTTGTTTTACCCAACTGCCTTTTATAACTTTCAAAAACCCAAAAAACACGCGTCCTAACGGGTAAAAAAACAAAATAAGATAAAAAAAACGGGCTTTTTTTTTGTGAAAATGTAAATGCGAAAACACCATACCCTTTGAAAATTGCGGGTTTATACAACATTTTATCATAATAAAACGGTGCAACCAAAATAAAAAAACAACAAAAATTTTTTAACTTCGGGGCGTTTGAAAAGCTATTTTCCCCCAAGGGCATCTTCTAAAAAAAATCAATTCACTAAAAAGGGTTTCATGAAACTCTTGTTGTACTCATGCTTTATTTTGATTTTCAAAAACACACACCTAACGGGTGATAATACAAAAAAAATAAAATAAAAAGCAAAATTTTTCTGTGAAAATTAAAATGCAAAACCCTATCCTACCTTTAAAAATTTCAGACTTAAAAACGTTTAATTACCAGCAGGTTAAAAAGTCACCGGTTTTTTTCATTTAGAGGCTTTAAATGGGGTTTTAAACGCTTCGCGAGAAAAAGAGGTTTCCCCTCCTTTTTCCGCCTGAACTTTTAATTTATATCCCACTAGGCCCAACCATTTCCCCATGCAAACCAGTCAGTTTTGCTAAAAACCCAGGGGCAAGCGGTTTTTTCCAAAAATGTTCCCGCTCAGCCTCGTTTTGTAAAATCTAAAATAAAACTAGGAATATTTTCACTTTCCATTTATAATTTGTGCACCCAAATACAGGCTTTCTTTCTAAATTAAAAAAGACCAGGTAAACAAGGGATCCTCTGTTATGATATATAAAAAAGGATGAATTGAACAAAGGGACTACTTTTCAGTAATTTACTCCCCCTCCAAAAAATTGTCTATAGTCCCCTCCCTAAAGTATATACAAGAAAAGGAACTATGCAATGGAACCACAAATGTTGGTTACATAGTTTATTATCTACAAATATGCTTTTTTTGTCCCTACAAGAAGGGGAAAAAATTTGTAAAAACACAAAAACCTTGCCGACGGAAAAAAATAAAACAAAACTTTATTCCGTTTTCCCCTGCCAGGTCTTTCTCCCCATCTACAAACATGTTTAAAAGAGACGGACTAGAAAATTTGCTATCTTTAAGTCGGACTAGGGCGTTTGTATTTTCATTATCTAGCAATTTTTTTTTTGTCTCCTAAAAGAACGGGAAAATTTATAAAAGGACACAATAACCTTTCCCAAGGGGTATAATTAAACCAAATTTTACTTCTCGTTTTCCCCCCTTCATTCCCTTTTCTACAAATTGCAGCAAAGATGGGCTAGAAGTTGTTATCTTTAAGAGACATCCCTCACCGCCGACAGGTGTTTTATTTTATCGGGAAACTACTTTCACCCACCGTTTTTTAAGTAACCATGCTATATTTTTCAAATCTCCTATACAAAGGAAAAATATTTTTTACTTTGGCACTGAAAAAAATTTGACGCTCGATTCTTTATATTTTTGAATATCTTAATACAAAGTCATACCAAAAGAAAAAATATAAATATTTAACATCCTTTCCTATAAATTTTCCTTTTCCCCTAGTTTTGTAGTACAAAAAACTTTTTAAGGGGCCCTAAAACTTTTTTTATCTTCAAAAATAAAAACCCCTGTAAACAAGAAGGCTTTCACTTGATTATTTTTTCCCTTTTAAAAAACTTGTCTTTATCAAAAAAAAACCTTTTATAAAAAAAAAAAAAAGAGGTAAAAAAATTAACCCCCCATTTTATAAAGCTTTTATTTTTGTAGGTTTTGGGCAATACAAATAAAATTCGCTAAAGCAGAGTTTTTTTGACCAAGGATTTTTTACCCCTGTGAGAAAAAAAAAAAAAAAATTTTAGTGACACCCTCGATGCGATGGATCTTAGCAGACAGCATGTGTTTTTCCAATGATGTTTTTTTTTTTTTTCTTCTTTCTTTTTTAAAACCGAGTTTATCTAAAAAGGGTGCTTTTTTGTTGTGTGTCTACATTAGTTTTCTTGTTTTACATGGCAGAAAAGGGGTAATGACGAGCAACATACAGTCGGGAGGTAAAGTTATAGAGAAAGGGTTGAAAAACACAGTCCTAAGGGGAAAAAGCCGCACCAAAGAAATATTTTCTAATGAAATAAAAAGCATTTTTTTAAAGAAAAAAAATATTGCTTTACCTCATAATAAGGGGGGAAAAGCTTTTTTCATAACTAAAAAAAAGAAAAAAAGGCCCCTTTTTTCAAATGAAAAGGGTGTTATTGAAGTAATGTATATGAACTGACATTTTTTTTTCAGAGGGGGAAATAAAAAGGTAATGTTAAAATGTTATAGCATTGCTATCATCTTTAAAAAAAAGTCTTATTTTCTAAAGATCCCTTCCTAAACTTGACAATGCTAGGCAATATCCAGATAGGGACGACCACAAAGGGTATCAGGGAATACCTGTTTGTCACGAATAATGACTTCACCAACTAGAAAAACCTTAAGGGCGCGAAGTGGGGAAGGGGCGAACCTAGAGCGACACCTGGAAGTACTTTTCCTCGTTTCCTTTCGTGAAGAACGCATATTTAAATAAATTTTCCCCATGGAAATCGCACCCTTAATCATTTACCAAGGTAAACCCCCATGTTCTAGATACTAGAATTTTTTTAAAAATGCTCGCCTGGGTTGTTGATCTTCAACCCATCTTCCCTAGCTCACGCTCTGTTTCCCATAAACATCCCATATCTTTTTGGGCGAGGCCTCCCCCTTCCCTAAATTCTCCCCCCCCCCTCTCCCCTCGACTAAGCCGATGCTGTTTTTCCCGCGAGGATGAAAAAAAGGGTTATTATAATCTTTTGGAGCTAAAACAATTTCACAAACATAAATATGTATTAAATTTTTGACTTAAAATTGGGTGGCTTATAGCCATTAAAGCTTGGGGGTTCCTTGCAAAGAAAACAAAAAATTTGATAAAACAGTAATATGTCTTTCATTAGTAGTATAAAAATAGAAAAATTACTCGATGACTAAAATACAAAATCACCATATACAAACATTTCCACAAAATTTTGTCAAAAATTTTAATTCCTCATTCTTAAATTTTGTTTCTGCTTTCCTCGCAATTATTTTTTTTTTTCCCATTCGCGCAAAAATACGACGGTAACGGGAAAACGTTTTGCGTCTTGCGGCGTGCCCTCTGTCGGAAGGAGCATTCAATTCGATAGGGTTTAAAAAAATCAAAACAACCGATCCAGCCATTAACGCTAGTATTTTACCAAAAATTTCCTTATGTAAAATGAAATTTTAATCTTAATACAAAAAAGTTACCATGGTATAATATATGTATTTTTTGCAAAAAAGTCCCATCTAAACCTTGTTTTTAAAAAAAAGAAAAAAAACAATACCCCAAAATCCTCCGTACTTTTTCCAGCGGGACAAGTACCACGTCTAAAATGCTGTACTTTTCCCCAAAATGTGCCCGCCAAATGGCCTCCCACAATGTGGTGACTTTTAGCTGTCATCAGTAACCGATTCTCAGTTTTGTTAACAAAATTTTTACTTGGCGGTTACTTAAATTTATTCAGCATGAAAAACTGCCTACGTTATCAGCGTCTTCTTCGTCGTCGTAGAGAATATTTCCCCCTGTATTTTGACCGCGCTTAAAAAGGGGCTCTATATTCCCGCACGCGCCCCCTCATCACTGACGCGTGCGCGCGGGGAAAAAAACCGCACGCGGCGGCGGCGGCGGGGGGCGGGGGGGGAGGGCGGGGGGGGGGGGGCGAGGGCGGCGGAGGGCGGTGCCTTTGACGACAACATTTAACATGGAGGGGGAGGGTCACTTTAAGTTACTATATTTCTAAATTTTTTTCCTGCGTAAGTCTTTAAAATTTTTAAAAAAATGACATCATAAACCGTACCTTAACAATTTAAATTTTTTAATTAAAAAGGTTCTCTTCTCTCTCTCTCCTCCCTCTCTCTCTCTCTCTAATTATTATTTAATTATATATTATATAATATATATATAATTATAATATCTTGATAAAAAAAAGGGAAAAAAATATCTTGTATTTTGAACAATCCCTTTGTAAAATATGCTCAGAGGAAAAAATGAAAACAAGGGTTTAGGTGAAAAAAGCCGTTTTTCTACTGAAAATAACCTGCAAAATTTTTGCGAAAATTTTTTTTCTTGATATCAAAAACTTTTATAAAAAGCCCCCCCCCTGTCGCCTCCACCCCCCCGCCCCCATCGCCCCGCCGCCTTCGCCCCCGCCGCCGCCGCCGCCGCCGCCGCGTGCGGTTTTACTTCCCCGCGCGCGCATCCGCGTCTTTATGATGCGGCGCGTGCGGAATATAGGCCCCCCTTGGGCTAAAATGCGGTCAACTTACAGGGAAAATATTCTCTACGACGACGAAGAAAACGCTGATAACTAGGCAGTTTTCAGCGAATAATTAAAAGTAACCCCCAAGTAAAAATTTTGTTAACAAGGCTGAGAAACGGTTACTGAGACAGCTAAAAGTGCACCACATTGTGAGGATCCATGGCGGTTGCAATTTGTGGGGAAAAAGTACAGCTTCTCAAAGTGTGTACTTGTCCCGCTGGAAAAATTTTCGGAGGATTGGGTATATTTGTTTATTTTCTTTTAAAACAAGGTTAAAGTCTTTTTTTGCAAAAAAAAATATATTGATACCTTGTAAACATTATTTGTCATTTAAAATTAAAAATTTCACTTTTCAAAAGGGAAATTTTGGAAAAAAACTACGTGTAATGGCTCGGGCGGTTGTTAGTATTTATAAGCCTCTATCAAAACTGAAAGCTCCTTCCGACAGAGGGAAACCCCCCGCAACGCAAATGTGTCCTGTTCCATCGTATTTTTTGTCTGCGAATGGAAAAAAATAAATAATTTCGAGGGAAAACAGAACAAAAAAATTTAATGAATGATGGGGAAATTTAAATTTGACAATTATCGTGGGAAAGTTTACTATGGTGATTGTGTATTGTAGTCCCTACGGTAAATTTTCTATTTTATAAATACTAATGAAAGACATATTACGTTTTAAACAAATTTTAGTTTTTTTTGCAAAGGAACTCCAAACTTAATACTATAAGCCCACCAATTCTAAGTCAATCAATGTCAAAACATATTTTTGTGTTGTGTGAAATTTGTTATGCTCCAATTTTGTTTAAAAACCATTTTTTTTCACCTCGCGGTAAATACAGCATCGCGCTTAGTCGAGGGGAGAGGGGGGGAGGAGCAATTTTGGAGAAGGGTGAGGCTCGCCACAGATATGGCTTTTTAGGGAGAAAGAGCGTGAGCTAGTGGAACGAGGGGGTGTGAAGATCACAACCCAGGCGGCATTTTTAAAACTTTCTGCTATCTGAAAAAGGGGGTTTTTCCTTGGTCAAATGATTGAAAGGGTGCGATTTTCCCTGGGAGAATTCATTAACTATCATTCTTCACGAAAGGAAAAGAGAAAATTTCCATGGTGTCGCTCATGTTCGCCTCTTCCACTTCGCCTCCATTAAAGGTTTTTTCTATGTCGGTGTAGTCTTTCTGTGACAAGCATGGGGGGATTCCCCGAAACCTGTCTGTGGCGTCCCCTTATCTGGTATTGCCTGGAGCATTGCGAGTTTAGGGAAAGGGATCTTTTAAAAAAATAAAACTTTTTGTTAAAGAAAAAAAAGCAATGCTATAACATTTTTCACTTTCCATATTTTCCCCAATCTGAAAAAAATGCTCAGTTCATATAATTTTTCTTCAAAATCACCCTTGCATTTTTAAAAAAAGGGCCTTTTTCTTTTTCTTATTTTTGAAAAGAAGCTTTTTTTCCCCCCCTTTTTTATAGGGATGCGAATATTTTTTTTCTTAAAAAAATCTTTTTTTCTTGTCATTTAGAAAAAATTTCTTCGGTTTTCGGCTTTTTTCCCCCTTTTGGACTGTGATTTTAAACCCCTTTTTCTATAACTTTTCCCCCTCGACTGTATGTTGTGTCATATACCCTTTTCTGCATGTAAAACAAAAATTAATGAGACACCAACAAAAAGCCCTTATAATAACTCGGTTTTAAAAAAAGAAGAAAGAAAAAAAAAAACGCTCAGTTTGGAAAAAACACAGCTGTTGCTAAGACCATCGCTCGAGGGTGTCCTAAATTTTTTTTTTTTTTTTACCCAGGGTAAAAATATCCTTGGTCAAAAAACTCTGCTTTAGGGGAATTTGCTTTGTCATTGTCCAAAACCTCAAATTTTAAAACTTAAAACTGGGGGTTATATTATTTTACCCCTTTTTTTTTCTTATAAATTTTTTTTTTTTTGATAAAGACATAGTTTTAAAAAGGGAAAAAAAAAAAAAAATCAATGAAGCCCTTTTGTTATACGGTGTTTTGATTTTTTTAAGATAAAAATGTTTATAGGGGCCTTAAATGTTTTTGTTCTACAACAACTGGGGCATGTGAAAATTTATGCAAAGGATGTTAAGATATATATAATTTTTTCATTTGGGAGACTTTTATTAAAATATTAAAAAATATTAAGAGACGAGCGTCAAGTTTTTTTCAGTGCCAAAGTAAAAATATTTTTTTCTTTGTTAGGGGGATTTTAGAAAAAATATGCAAAGTGTTTTTCTTAAAAAGCGGTGGGTGAAGTCGTTTCCCGATAAAGTAAATCACCATAGTCCGGGGGGTGAGGTGATCGTCCTTAAAAAACAATTATCTGCTCCATCTCTTGCTGCATTTGTAGAAAGGCAATAGGGGGAAAACGGAAGTAAAATTTGGGTTTAAATTAACCCCTTGGGAGGTTTTTTGTGTCCTTTTTAATATTTTTCCCGTTCTTGTAGGGGAACAAAAAATCTATTTTCTAGATAAAAGAAAATACAAACGCCGTGTCCGATTAAAAAAGCAATTTTCTAGCTCCGTCCTTATAGCATGTTTGTAGACTGGTGAGAAGACCTGGCAGGGAAAACGAGAATAAAAATTTAGTTGGATTTTTTTCCGTCGGGGAAGGTTTTTTGTGTCTTTTTACAATATTTTTCCCCTTCTTGTAAACAAAAAGCATATTTGCTAGATAAAGAAAAATATAGTAACCACTTTGTGGTTACCATTGCATGTTTTCCTTTCTTGTATAACTTTGGGGGTACTATAGACAATTTTGTGGAGGGGGGGTAAATTTCTGAAAAACTAGTCCCCCTTCTGTTCTAATTCTCTTTTCTTATTTACATAAAGAGGATCCCTAATCGATGTTTACCCTGTCTTTTATATCAAAGAGAAACCTGTATTGGGGTGACGTTTTTTACTATGGGGGAAAACGAACATATTTCCCAGTTTTTCAGAGATTTACAAACTGGGCTGAGGCGGAACTTTTAGGAAAAACCGCATTTCCCCTTGAGGGTTAAATTACAAAAAATCGGTTCAGCACGGGGGACAATGGGGGTCCTAGTTGGTAATAATAAAGTTCAGGCGGAAAAAGGAGGGGAAACCCCTCTTTGGTCTCGCGCGATGCGTTGAAAACCCCATTAAAGCTCTCTAAAAAAGAATAAAACCGGGACTTTTTAAACCCGCTAGGTAATTAAACTGTTGATAAGTCTGAAATTTTAAAAGGGATGAGTGTGGTTAGCATTTTTCATTACACGAAAATTTAAGCTTGTTTTTTTTATTTTTTTTGTATTATACTGTTGGTGTGTGTTTTTTGAAATATAAAAAAGAATTGAGTAACAACAAGAGTTTTTATGAACCTTTTTAGTGAATTGTATTTTTATTTTGAAAAATGCCTTTGGGGTGTAAAATGCTTTTCAATGTCCCGCGAAGTTAAGAAATTTTTGTTGTTTTCTTATTAGGGTTGCACCTTTATATTATGATTAACCCGTTTTTATAAGCCCAATTTTTAAAAATGCGTAGTGGTAACGATTTCATTTAAAAAAAATATAACCTGTTTTTTTTTTATTTTTGTTATCACTGTTTTGGCGCGTTTTTGTGTTCTTGAAATTATATAAAGGGATGTTTGGGGGCAAAAAGAGTTTTTATATCCTTTTTACTGAAATTTTATTTTTTTTTATGAAAATACCTTTGGTGTAAAAACGACTAGTATAACGTTAAAAGAAGAGGGAGTTCGCAAGTTTTTCAAAACGTTTCCCCCGAAGTTAAGAAAAATTTTGTTGAGATATTTTATTTGAGTTGTCTTTGTTATATTATGCTTTGTAAAAATTTGTAAAGATTTGATTATGGTCTTTGCAAATATTTTTTTTTTTTATATACATTGGGGTGAAAATGGATAGTGTTATATGCAATATTTTTGTCTTTTTTACGTACTTGGGGCTTGTCAATTTAGTAAGGGTTAAAAGGATTTCCTTTTCTTGGGTTTGGGTTAAACCCCAAAACGAGAGGCACCCCTCCCGTCTTCCTTGAATAAGAAAAGATCATATTATCATCCCCTTTTATGAAATTCGGGCTAATGATTTGTATTTGTGTCTGTTTTTTTGTACAAAAGCATTATGGACCTTGTTAGGGTTATTTTTTGACGTTTCATTCATTAGGAGGGTGGTCACTCTCGTAACAGGGGCATTCTCTCCGGGTACAAGTTCAAACACGATGAAAAATTGCGGGGGCGGTTTGGAGGGAAGGGGGTGAGGGAGGTGGGCATCAGTGCACCTGGCATCGGGGATTATGATTGCATCATTTATTAGGGGGTGATCCTCGCACTTCAGTGCAGGACTGTTTATCTCTTAATAAAATTGTGTTTTTTGTTTGCTACTTTTTCTGACTATTATTGTTTTTTGGGGGTGGGGGAATTGGGGCAGGGCGGTAGAAGGGGAGGAGGGGTTGGTTTGGGGAGGAGGAGGGGGGGGTGAGAGGAACCCCTTTTGGGGTGTGTATTTGACATCATTAGAGGAAAAATTTTTGGATTATGATTAAATTAGGGGGGATGATCATTTTATCTGTAACAGGGGCAATTCGATCCAGGTACAAATTTAAAAAGGGGGAATATTTCGGGGGGGTGGGGGAGGGGATGGAAAAGGGGGGTGGGGTGGTGGTGTGTTTTGTGTGTGTGTGTGTGTGTTTTGGTGTGGTTGTGTGGGGTTTTGTGTGTGTGTGGTTTTTGGTGTGTGTGTGTGTTGCGAGCGATTTAAAAAGTGTTTTCAATCAAAAAAAAAAAGCATATATGTATAAAGGTTTTTATAATCTTTTACACTTAATTTTATTCTTTCTCGGGACGTGGAAAAGGACAGAAATTATCGTCATTTGCAACCTGGTGCCTATTTTTATTGATTTTTAACAATTTCAGTCATTGGAGAGATGGTTTCCCTCTCTGTCAAATTAAATTTTCGATCTGGTACAAGTTTTTAAAATTGAATATTGCGGTTGGGTGGGAGGAGCCGCGGGTGAGTCATTGTAGCATCTGCCTCGGGAAGATTTCGGGTTTCGGAAATTTTGGGCATCTTTCTTTATGATGTATATTTTTTGGGCCTAGGTTGTATTTGCCATCGTTGCTATGGTTTAGGGTTACCCTTTTGATCATTACCTGCTTTCACTCTCGACAGGTTTTTTTTGATCATTAATCTATGCAATGCATTGGAGGAGACCTCGTCGTACATCACTGGTTATGAGTAATGATTTCGGGTACGGAAAATTTATTTGTTTTAAACCTTTCGTGGTCATCTTTCTGTTTTATGCACCCTTTTTACCGAGGTGTGGGCGATAGCCATCGTAGCTATGGTCGTGGTTGCCTCGTGATCATTAAAAGCTTCACTCTCGTAAGGTTTTTGTGGTTACGCTCTGTCATTTAAACTATGTCCCTGTCCCCGCTTGGGGGGAACTCGTCTGTAGCCATCATTTGTTTTATTATTTCTCTTATGATGCTCATGTACGAAATAAATGCATATGTGAAAATAGGTTTTAAGATTTCCGGGTATTGACATTTTTGTTGTGGACTTGGTTGCGGTTTGCGGTTTGTGGTTTCGCCAAAGGGCCTGATTACGCAGGGCACGACCCACTTTCAATTCATTACGTGTGTGAGGGTGTTCGTTTTGTCCCCTAATTATCCGCTTTCACCTCGATAAAGGGTTTTTGGTTACCTGTGACATTAACTTTCACCGGGCACCCGCATTGGAGGGATACTCGTCTGTATACATATTTGTTTCATTTTTTCTTATAGGCATCATGTACGAAAATAAAATGCCATGTAAATAGGTTAATGATTTCCCGGGGATTTATTTTGTTGTTGTGGGGATGGTTCGGGTTTCGGTTTTGGTTTTTTCAAAGGGCCTGATTACGTCACGGTCACGCCTACTTTTCTCGCAAGTTGTGACATTAATCTATTTACCGTCCCTGCTTTTGGGGGGGATTTCTTCTTAGTAATCATTTTTTTATTATTTCTCTTATGAGGCATCATGTACGAACTAAAATGCAATGTGAAAGTAGGTTAATGATTTCCGGGTATTGACTATTTGTTGTTTTGGACATTGGGTTGCGGTTTGCGGTTTCGTCAAGGCGATTTTCTCATGGTCCGGCCCACTTTTACATTCATGTACGTACATGAATTTTTCGCCCTTCTGTCATTACCCATTTTTAATGTGCCCGTTCTGTGGGTTTACAAAATATTATATATATATATATATATATATATTAATATATAATAAATATATATACTAAATTATTCTAGTGCTCTGCCTACGACAAATCTTTTTGACATCCATTTTCACCATGACACCATTCACCCCTTTACATGGATTAAAAGGGCCATTTCAAAATGTCTCCAAAATACAAGGGGAAAAAAATGTCAGGGGGGTTTCCCTTTGCCTTCCCCCGAACACACACATCAACACTATAAAAATGTAGTGTGTGTATACACACATCACACCACGCCCCACACACCAGACATAATATATATATATATATTATATAATAATTAATATAAAAATATAAGTCCCTTTTCTATTTATTCACTTATAATATGCAATGTATTTGCGTGTATATATATGGACACCACACACACACAAACAATTATATATAATTAAATTAAATTTTTATATATATAATATTTATAATAATATATATTAATTTTATATATTATATATATTATTTAAAATATATAATATTTCAATACATATTATATTTCATAATTTTATTATATATATTATATATTATTATATATAATATAATATTATATATATATATATTATATATAGTTTTATTGTGTGTGTGTGTTACATATATATACCCAATACATATGTATATATTGTGAATAAAAGAAAATGTACGTCGAAATACATGTATTCTGACGCGACGCAATCGAAACCGGCAAATACTCTCTTGTATTGAGAATATTCCTTTTCTTTATACCTTTTTTCTCTTTTTGTCAATATGAATACTTTTCGTACTTATATATGATATATATAGAAATTAGAAGGGAAAAGGGAGAAAAAAGACAAGACGGGGAAAGAGGAAGGGTATACTGTATTGCATTTTAAAATATTAGAAAAAAATGCACTCCCCCCCCAAAACCAATTTGAACACCACCATATATGTGTTGGGTATGTACTATATATATATATATATAATATATATATTATAATATATATATATAATATACAGAAACAATCTTTATAAGACTTCTTCTTTTAATACAGTGCACTGGGCAGAGACCTCGTGCTGGTCACCCTGCACGTGTACCGTGTGCCCCCTGTGCACTAAAACCGCCGCACATCAATCGCCGGTGCTCGGATCTAAATGAAAAAATTTTTAAAAACTATGAATGTATTTCAATGGGTTTCTGTAAGAGGGTTTTATCCCCCCAACAAAAATTTACTGTCTTTTATACTTTTTTCCCCCCTCTCTTTTTGATTTTTATTTTAATTCAGTAAAAATTTGTAAATTTGATTACCGAAAAATGGCGTTCCCAAAAATCCCTCTTTATTGGGGAACCACCCCCGGGTGATTTTTGGCCCTGCGAGCGGAAAGGGAAACGTCAAGGAGTCCCCACAGGCCCTGGCGCGGGGGAGTTTTGGTAGTTTCGAGGCAGAGCGTTAACGGGGGCCCCCAGGGGGCACGGGGGGCCTTCCCCCCAGGGTCTCGTTTTTCGTCCCCTTTTCTCGTACCAGGGATATACTTATTATTTCCACCGTAGCTTCGCACCTTTATCTTTATCTCGTGTGGGGATATTGCATGGGTTTTTAATTTTCATTACATTTAAAGGGACTTACCTCAATAACTACATAAAAGCGAGAGTAAGACTTCTGACTCCGTGTGCTCTCACTTCCAAATTGTATGTCGCCTTTGAAGGGTTTGAAAAAAATAATTTAAAGATAGGGAAAGCTATTTTCAAGTATGGTTAGGATGATTCTATTTTTTATTTAAAACTGGGGTTGGTCGGAGATGCGCCAAATAGGCACGGGGGAGATTTGCAGGACGGGGGCGGACGTGGACACCGTGAGGACAACTCCCCTCCAACCCAGCATTTGGTCGCCTCTTCCAGAAGCTTGGGGGGTGGAAACCCACCTCGACCTGGGCACCCATTTAAGTATTACCAAACTGTTATTTCCCCCTTTTTCTTAGATGAAATTGATTAAAAAATCAACCTTGCTCCAAACCCCCATATATATATATATGTTTTTTTTATATTCTATTTTTTTATATTATTGTTACATTTTTTTGGAAAAATATACACGAGATGCACTGTATTCTAAAATTTTTAGGTCTGCGACATTTTTGGTTTGTTGACCTCTCGGGGAAATGGCACGCCCTCCTTGTACCCCGTGGGACAGAGCCTGGGGGCCCCTCCACTGAGGGGGGTCCTGACTACGCCCAACACCGCCACCCCCGGCGAGCACTCGCTCGTCCAAGCACTTCGTCCCGCTCTTCCCGTGCCCGCCCGTCTCTCTGTAGGTAATTACACGAAACATTGTTTTTTTTCATAGCATAGTTACAAATGTTTTTTTTTTTTTTTTTTTTTTTTTTTTTTTTATGTGGGATCCATAAAAATTTGCAGAAAAACATATTTTTAAAAATATAACTTATTTTGCTTCTGTTTTAAAAGGCGACTGATAAAAGATCAAAAAAAGAAGGAAAAAATTTTGTCCGTAAACAATATTTGGGTCTGATTCTATTCACATGAAAAATCCCCGAATGCTTTTTTCCCCCCCCCCAACAAAAACTGAAAATATGTTCATGAAAATAGTGATGCACTCGTATTCCCCTCCACCTTTTGGTGGGGGCAAAAATTCACTGAACAAAACCGGGGTCGGAAAAACCGAAAAAGTCTTGTGATGCCTAAACCAACTAAAGTATAACATCTTTTACATCAGTTACTTAATCACATAATCATTCTGACAATAAAACATTTCAAGAAATTAGCTTACTTTAGCTAAAATCTAGTACTTGTGTATTTAAAGCAAACCCATCATTGACACATTAAAAATTTCCCAGACTTTACATTTTTTTCTTTTTTGATATACTTCTTTAATACCCCCGATCGAAGAAAATCAATCCCCTTTTTGGGCATATACAGCGCCGGGTTTGTCTTATAGACATACCCCGCCAACCAAATCCCAAAGGTCTTTCCTTTTAACCAGTGTCCCCCCCTACAACTGAATAGTTGTATTTAAAAGGGAAAAAAATCCAATTCCCCCAAAGATAGTTTTCAACCCTTTTTTTTTTCATTCGCTACCCAAAGAAAATTTGAATTCGCCTAACCACCCAATAGTTTGCCTGTGGGGAAGTTTGGGAATTACCCGTGGGATGAATACTATGATGTTTGTATAGGGTAAACAGTGAAAAAAGAATAGGTGAGATCTTATCTTGGGGGGGGAAAATTTGGGGTAAAACCTAAATTTGGTGTTCATTCCAAAACAAAAGGGGGAAATGCTTTTTTGGCTGCAAAGCTAGTTTAAAAAAGAAGATAAACGTCGGGGTTTTTGCGGGGCTTTCATTTGGGGTCTGATGGGTTTAAAAGGGGGCACTTTAATATGTGTGAAAAAGGGGCTCTGATGTTCCGTCCTGAAAATTGCGGGAAAAATCTCGTGGGACCCCATTTCCCATTTTCCTTTATACCCCAAATTGCAATCTGGGGTATAAAAACCGCTCCCGTCGTAAAAAAAGCCCTTTGGGGGATGTAACCGGGCCGTAATCTTTTTCTCCCCTTATACCAACGTGCAAAATTTTTCCTGCGAAAACCCAAACTTGATTTTGTATCCGTGAGTTTTGGGGAAAGGTGGTACGATTTGCAAAAAGCTTGATCTGGTGATACTGGGTTTTGTTTGTTGCTCCCGGGCCCTTTTGCTGCTATGTCCCCCGGGCCCCATTTCATGGAAATCCCCACTGGTTTGGTATCCAGATGAAATTTTTGGACTTGCCCTGGATTTTTTTAACGGGTGTAATTTAAAAAGAATTGTCGTCATGAGGTGTATATTATAAATGATGACGGGGTCTTGCAAAGTAGGGTAGGCTGAGAGTGATCAGGATTGTTTGAGTTAAATAGCATATGTGAAATTTTTTTTATGGCAACAGGTCTGCTTGTAAGGTTGATGCCCTTTTGCTGCTTCTGCTATAAACTAGCCCTTTAGGAAAATGCAGATCCTGCTTCTCCAAAACTTTTGGCTGACAGTGCCATTTTGTAAATTTTGTCACTGTGCCCCGGTGGGGCCCTGGCGGGGGAAAGGGGACACTTATTCCTGGTTCTGGTGAAATCCGTCGTAAGCAAAAAAGCCTTGGCATATCCAAGACAAAGTTATGAAAGAAAAAGGAAACGGGAAAAGTGGTTCCCTGGGGGACATGGATTTAATTGTCTGTGTAAGCTCAACTCCTCTGGCTTTAATTGTGGGGCAAAGATCTTTTCTCTCCCAAAATTTTCCGATTTCTATAGAACTTTTCTTTTTTAAAAACTGTCCCAAACCTAAAGTCTTGGACTGGGTGGAGTCTTTAAATGTTTTTGTCGAGGGTAGTCATGAAGGAAACCTATTTGGAAGGAGATTTTTCCCTTGGTGCCCACACCAGCAACAATTTGTTGAATCTTTGCCTTGAGGGTAGAAAGGGCTCGCTCTAAGCAATTTTTAAAAAAGCCAATCCCGTGGGGGGTGGGCAGCCCCCCCCCCCAAAAAACCTGAAGTTCAGTGTTTTTTCCCCTTTTTGGGGTCACATCAAAATCCCACAGCTATGTATGCACTCTTTTGGACAGGGGGCCCCCCCCTCTTCCCTGGCGCTTTCACAGCGCCTTGTACTTAAGCCGCAAATCCAAAACAAAATAAACTTTCCCTGACCCTCCAGCGAACAAGAAAAAACCCCAGAAAGCTACACGGGGACTCCCCATTCCTTAGCAGCCTGGAAGCCTTTTGGCTCCCCCGTTGATCTCCGACTTCACCTTCAGAAACCCAAACCCCTACCTTTTTGGGTACTCCACCCAAAACAACCCCCCCCCAAAGAGTAAGACTCCAGTACTACAAGAAGAATGCACAACCCTCCATCTACTATAGGAGCTCCTAAAAACTATACTCAAAAAGTATTTTTTGGGAATTACTTTTTGGGGTAGCCTGGAGTAGTCTTTCCACATCCCACACTACAAATGTAAAAAAAAACCTTTTGGCATCGCATTTTTGCACTCAATGGGCTTTGGAGGCTGGATCCTCGAGCTGCCGTCAGGGGTTTGCCATTGCCATCAGGCTGACCCCCAAATAGGAGGACTGGGAAATTCATTGTTTATGCTGGAAAAAGGACAAAGAGAATGGAAAAAACCAGCAAACTTCCTGGGGTTTGGGTTTAAAATAAAGATTTTTAATTTTCCTTTTAAAGATTAAAAACAAATAAACATAGACTACAACAGTTAAAAAAAAATCTAAGGAAAGGGAAAAATTTTTTTATGGACGTATAAAGGGGTTTTTGGCCCCCAAAGACTTCTTTCCCTCAATCCACCAGGAAAACCCCAAAACCACTTTTCCGAAAAATTAAGGAAAAGAGAGCTGTGTGTGCTGGAAACCCGATCTTTTTTCCGGGTTTGGAAAGGGGAACACTGTAATTTCCCTTGTGATGCTTTTCCCGTCTTTTAAAGCCCAAAGGGAAACCCGGGTTTCCCCCCCTGGAGAGCGATTTTCAATAAAGGAAATTTTCACGGTTTCACAAGTTGGTCTTTTGTTCAGTTAACCTAGAATTTTGGGCTCTTTTCTTGAAATGAACTATTATTTTCAACTTCATCAACTTCCCATTCACTGCGTTTATTTAAAATGTTTTTTTTTTTTTTTTAAAAAAGTGGGTTTGGGTTTGCACTTGTGACCCCCTTTCTATGTAATAATTACATATATATAAAAAAATAAATATATTATATATTAATTATATATATATTTTTAAAACATATATTATTTTTATTCTTATATATAGGCTATTCTTTTTATATATATTTTTTCTCGTGTATTTTAAAACACAAAATTACTATATATATATATATATATATAATTATATATATTATATATATAAAAAAATTTTAATATTAAAATATATTATAAATAAAAATTATATATACATTATATATATATCATATATATTTTTTTATATTATAATATATATATATATATATATATATATTTAATATTTTTTAAATTTAAATTTTGCCGGGTCACACAACATACCCCAAAAACTACCCCCAAAACACCCACATGAAAAAAAATACATATATATTTTTTTATATATAAATTATACTTGTATATTTTTTGTAAATTAAACATCAATATATATATATATATATTATTTTTATATATTATATATATTTTATATATTTCATATATATTTAATATATTTTAAAATATTTTATATTTATATTTTATTTATAAATTATATATTATACCCTTCTATATATATATATTATTATATATATTTTATTATTTTATATATATTATATTATTATTATTTTAAATATTAATTTTTTATTATATTATATATTATCTATATATTAAAAAACTCATATATTATTCATATTTATTTTTATATATCTCTTTTAATATAATATCTACTATATTTTGCCCCAAAACAAAACACATCGCATTATATAAATTAAACCCTCATGGGGGGGGGTTTTTTAGCACTGCCCCGGGCTGTACCCAAACCCTTTTGTTTCCCAGCCAGGGGGGCCCCCTCTGGCGAAAAAAAAGACAGGCCCTCACCCAACCCATTTAACCCCTTGCAAAGGGACTTGTTGAGCTCCCCAACCCGGGACCCCCCCGGTCGCCCACAGGCCTTTTCCCCCCCAAGTTTTGTCTGGTATGAAAAACCCAAATGGGCAGGGAAAAATTTCCCGACAGACTCCCCCCCACACTGGACAGCACTTTCAGTACCTATATAGGCTTGCTATTGGGCCAAAAATCCGTGTCAAATTCCCTTTAGCAATTCTCGATGCCCGATTTAAAAACACCTTCTTGAACCCTTGATGTGGCTACAACTGAACTCTGATGGCTTTCTAAAATTACTCCAAGCATTTAGGATACGATCTATTGGGGGCTTCCCGGGAGTAAATCCAACTGCTCCGGTCTGGGGTTGTTTTAAGTAGTGGTCATGGATCTATTTAAAAGAATGTGAGTAAAAACCTTTCCTGGAAATACTGAGCGTGAAAATGCCACTGTATTTTTCTACAACCCCCCATCCCCTTTTTCCCCTTTCCCCAAGAGGGATGCCCAAAAACCCCCTTAACAGGCCCGGGAAATGGAACCAAACTGCCAATGGAAAGTAAACCTGCATGAAAGCCCTATGCCATAGGTTCCCCCCCCCAATACCTGTATCACTAACGTTGTCCAAAAATGCATTTGGGAACACTGATCCCCGGTTCAAAAATCCCCCATTCTCGGGGGCCCAAAGCAAAGTCCCGGAAAAGGGAAGCTGTTCTCACTGCTGGGTTTCAGCTCCCAACCCATGGGGGGGGTAAACATCTCATACCCAAACCTCACCTTTTAAATTTTGAGTTTAAAAACACGGGTTGGGAATGTAAAACAGAAATAAGCCCCCTAAGCCAAAAACTTTTTCCCGTCTCATAGCCTAATATGCTCACACCTGTTTTTACCTCATTTACCGACGGTTCCCCACAGCCCCTTGCTTTTGGGGGGGAGGGCCAACACCTCTCCCCCTAGCACTCCTATTTAAAGAAACTCCCAAATGAGTTATCTGGGGGCAGGATTTTGGAAAGGAGCCGGGCGGCCCCCCAAGCTGGGGGGGCCCCTGGCCCCAAACCCTCTGGGGCCCCCCTACTCCTTTGTGACCCCCCACAGTTTTGCCTGGGCCGCAAGGTCCCCTTTTTTTCCAGGGGTGGCCTTTGGGAGGGCACTCCCAGGTCTGGGTGATGAAGGGGCAGGGGTTTCTTATGCAAGCTCCCCCCCCTTTTTTCGCACTAGGCTACCAGCGGTGGCATTTGCAGCGAAAACTTCACCCAACCCTTTAAAACACAATCTATCACCACAATCACTTCACATCCCCCTGAGCGGGAGCACCCATACATTTATATATATGTTATATATATGGGTATGTTGTGTATCCATAAAACCTATAAAATATATATTTTAAATACTTTCATTTTAATTTCACTGTATATTTTATATTATTATATTTTAATATTATAAAATATTATTTTAATTTTATAATATATATATATATGTATGTTCTACATGTACTGTGGGGTGTATAAAATTTTCTTTTTAAAATTACATATAAAATACATATACTACACTTTACAAAATAGGGTTGTATTTTAATTTTTGTTTCCCTATGTATTATAAAAATTTATTAACTTTAACACACCCCACACGTGTATAGGGTGTATATAAATAAAATGTATATTTTAAAAATTTTATATTTTATATATTATCTATATATATATACAAAATAATTGGGGTTTATATATGAGTGTGTGTTTGTGTTTGGCAAAATTTGTCCCAGTTTGTTGTATTTATGCAGGGATTTTTAAAATATACATTATATTTATAATATCCCTTACACAAAATAGGTATTTTTATATGAAATATTTAAATTATTCCCTGCATTATATATACTAGAAAGATGGAAAAATCCCAATGCCGCATTGATATAATAATAAAAATTTCCTCCCTGCCGGGGCCCTAACCCTAGGTTACTCCCCAATAAGAAACCCAAAATGGTTAAAACAAAACCCAAACATACCACCCACGCCCATACATCTGTGCCTCCAGGTCTCCTGCAAGAAGAAGTTCGGGCCTTTAAAACCCCAGGCTTTTCTCAAATGGACTCCTTAGCTGTGTCAAGTGTTCAAGCTTGAATGAGTCCCCAGAGCTGTGGGGTCCATCGGGTTTTTTTTGGTACTAAACACTGAAAATTTTGCTATTCGAACTTTTTGAGCACACTCCTCCCCTACAGCCCTCCCCCTAGGGTGGCAATGGAAGGATGGGGGATTTGAAGTGGACCTGAAAAAATTTTCCCAAAACCCAAATCTATGGTTGGTGCCCAGAACTCAGCGCCCCCGTAAATCCTCTAGTTTCTAAAGGGATCCTCAGAAACAAGTAGGGGGTTCGCCCTTTTTGGGCCACAGTAACCAATCACTATACCATGCCCAGAAATAGGGGTTGGGCACTGATACCGGGGCCAAAAATTCTCAATATGTGGGACCTATAAAAGGGGTTTCCGAAAACAGGCGGGGAATTTAAAATGGGGAAAATGAACCCCCAAGCCAAGGGAACCAATGAACATCTCGTACCCCAGCCTGATCATACCCGGATACCAAAACCAAAACTCCCCCAAAACAAGGGAAAATTGTCTTTTTCTTTGAAAACCTGTCTCCCCAAAGATCCTGGGGATTTTTGTGTAGAACACCTTTACTTGGGTTTGAAAACCCATCGGTAGGAACATATACAGCAATTAAAAATATGGGGCCAAAAAGCACCCTTCAATCCACTTCAATTATATCCCTCTTAAATTTTGGAGTGACCTCCACTATTGGGGTTTTGGGAATGGTGACCCCCAATTCCACTTGACCATTAGGGGTTTTTAAGCTGCTAACAGGTCTTTTTCTCTGAGAGGGATGATACCAAAACCCTCTAAACTTTTCCCACTTCCCTTAATAGCGGGGGAAAGCCTGCCCAAGGACCAATTTTCCCCAACCCTGGGTTGGATATCCTGCCTGGGTTGAGTCTTGGGCGCCCACTCCGGGGGAAATGCGACTGGGGCCCCCCAAACATCCACCTGGGGGAGATGATTAAACCCCACTTCCACCCCTGAGCTCCTCATTTAACTTCCCAATGGGGCCATCCCCTCCCCAAACAGTACCCCTCTCCCAGAAAGGGGGGACAGGGGTTTTTATTTTGAAATGACGCCCTGCCCATTTTCCCCAAGAACCACAATTAAACCTCCATGGGGCTGGGGAACAGGGGTTGGGGATGGCCATGGGCGTGTCCCACGCCGGTGGGCTATAATTCCATACTTCTAAAAGCCCTCCTACGGGTTTCCAAGGGTCCTCCACAGTTAAACCAAAACTACAAATACCCGTTTTCATGGGTGGTACAAAGCGGCACTGTTTGGAAATCCTTTTATGGAGAGGGTTTAAACTAGCATAGAAGGCTTATCCTGACTGCTCCCTTTTTTGCATTAGCTACCAGCAGTGGGAGCCCGAAAGGGGGAGAAGGTATGCCAAAAAATTTTCTTCAAATTAAGAAACCCAAACCCCCAAACAAACCCCAAGCAAAAACCCAAGCAATATATATATATATATTATTTTATATATTATATATAAAATATAATTTTTATATCCCGGGATAAAATTAAAACCCCAAATGTTTTTTTACTTATTTTTTGGGGGGCATATTGTGTAAGTAATATACATACATAATATAGAATGAATATTGTACATGAATAAAACATACAAATAGAATTTTGTCTGTAATAAAAAGTATATGTATATATATTGATCAAATTTTTTTTTCCGATTGTAACTATGAAAAGAAACTTTACGACTCGCCCCTACATAAGGGGAAAGCTAGTGAAATTTTTTTTTCCCGAAAAAAAAAGATTAAATGGTAATAATGTGGGCCCATATTTCAAATTTAAATTTTTAGGTTTTTTGTTATTTGTTATATTACAATAACATCAAATAATAGAATTTAAATTTAAACTATTCCCCGCAAAAAATTCAAGAGCATAACTTGGGAAAAGAAAAAACACACACAGGCACACAAAAAACACCTATGTGGGGGTATTAGGGCACACACCCAAAAACACACACCACAAAAAAAACATTATATAATATTATATATATATATATATATAAATTTAAAATATATATTTTTATATAATATATATATTATATATATATATATAATAAATTTTGTTTTTGGTGTGGGGTGTGTGTGTGGGGAGGGTGTTTTGGCACGGGTGATTTTTAAAGGAAAAATCTTGGTCACTTTATACATGCACCCAGAAAAAGAAATTGAAAGGGGCACCAATCTGCCTTGCGTGGGGTCCCCAACTTTGGGGCTTAAAATTACCCCATCGGTTTTTGTAAAAATTAAAGGCCTGTAAAAAATCACTAGAACTTTATAAAAGTTTGGGAAGTGAATTGTGCCCCACCTTTTTAAGGGTTTCAGGATTAAAAATAAAATTTGCTCATCCGTAAAAAGGTTTTCCCTTTCCCTTAAAACATCATCGACGCACAAAGTGGGGGTTTGGATGATATAAAATATATATTTATAATATATTATATATATATATATATATATAATATATATGCCGGTACGCAAAACATATATCTATATATACACATAAAATAGATACACAGGTTTTGGGTGTGTTTTTTTTTGTGTTTTTAAAAATGGGTTTTTGTTTTTTTTTGTGTGTGTTCGTGGATATTTTTAAATGCGTGGGCTGTGCCTGTGTGGTGCAAAACCCTAGACACTTTGTGGCATCAAAATATTTTTTTAAAATTTTACATTTTTTATCCATAAAGAAAAAATTAAATAGGGGGTTTTTCCCATCCCCCAGGCCCTTTTGGCCCCGGGAGGAGAGGACCCCCTTTTGAACCCGTTTTTCTTTTCAGAAAAAGGGCGGGCCCCCCAAGCGAAATTGTTTCCCCGTCAATTCCGGAGTAATCCGTTCATTCACAAAAATTTCTGTCCTTTGCAAAACAGCGTGCGCCCGTGAAAAGAAAAAAAAATTAATACTGAGGAAAAGAAAAGGGACCGGGAAAAATTTGGCGAAATGTGTAATTATATTTTAAAAACCCCCTGGCTTTTTTTTGTGAGATACATAACCAAAAAATAAACCTGGTTTCTCGGAGACAATATCCTAGCCTATAATGCGCACACACACAAAACCCCAAACCCCACACACACCCACACACACACACACACCCACCCCCCCACACACACGCTCCACCCCCACGCATACACCCATATGTTATACATACCCACAACCACACACAGGCGCCCGCGCGCCCCCATGTATACACTTTTTGTGAGTATATCTTTTTTATATCTATATATGGCAAGATATAACACGCGAGCGCCCCTGCGCACATGTTTATTTTTATATACATATATTATTTTATATATATATATTATATATATATTATTATATACTATATTTCATATGCACCAAACACCACATACAAAAATCTATATATAAGTATATATATTTGTAATTTATTATAAATATTTTATATATTTTATATATTATATATTTTATATATAATATATGTTTCGCACAAAATACATATATACAACACACGCAAAATTTTATATATATATATATATATTTAATATAAAATTATATCTATATTATATATATATATATATATAGGCATTGCATTATATGTTTTATTTTACATATATCATGTTCGCATGCGGGCGCTCACGTGTTTTTATCTATACCATATAAGAATATACATTGTCCCATGTAAAATTTAAATGTGTATTAATGAAAAATAAAACATTATATTACATCATAATATAATATATATAAAATTGGGATAATATATAAAATTATATTTTAATATATATAATATGTACATATATTATATATTAAAATTTTTATTTTATTAAATTATATATATATATTTATAAATGTATATTACCCCTATTTTGGGGTGTGTAAATATGTTATATATTATATATTAATGAAAAATGATTTATCACCACACTGTTGTATGTCAATTTAAAAGTGAATTCTACCCGCACTGGGAATAAATATTTAGTAAAAGGTTTTAAAAGGGAAAGAGTCAAAATAATTTTTTTAATTTTTTTTGATGTTTTTGTAAAGTAACTAAATAAAAAACTCAAAATTTAATTTTTTAAACTACCATATAATACGCAAAAGACGTAAACCCCGATTGGGACATCTTTTAAAGCGTTTGCAAACTTTCTATCATATATAACCTTAAGTTTCCGAGAGGAGCAGAACATTTGTTCATTACCTGAGTTTTCCTCCCCGCTAATTTCGAGGAAAAAAAGGGGCCCCTTAATTTTAAACGTTCCTCTAATTCTTTCTTTTTCTAAGACCTTGAATTTTTCCGGGAAAAACAAAACTAAATTTTTTAAAACATAAGTGGGGGTACATTATCAGTCATAACGCGGGCGTAACCAGAGGGTCCCGCTTCGAAGCGGGCTTTTACCGTCATCTTGATGCGATTCGATGGTCATTACATAAACCCCCATCTGGAAATATATATTTATACAATTGACAAAACTCATGATTTTGGGGACCCTGCATGCCAAAAAACCACACCACAAAAAGGAAAATAATATATTATATTATATATATTATTAAAAATATTATATATTTTTATAGTTTAAAAACCCCCTACATAAAATGTATTATATATAAAATGAATAATAAAAAATATTTTATAAATATCTATATATATATATATTATATTATATATTATATTTTATATATAATATATCATTTTTAGTGCTCCCTTTTTTTCCATGACAAACCCATCACCCCATTTATCTGGGCTGGGGCCTTTCCCCGAAAATGTTGCCACCCAAAAAAAAAGGGGAAAAACCTGTCCCGGGGGATTTTCCCCCTTTTCCCTTTCCCGACATAAAATCACGCCTTATAAATTTTTGGTGTAAACACACCATTTATATAATGTGTGTGCCCAATAACACCCACACATCATTGTTTTACTATAAAAAAATAAATGGGAAAATGTCTTAGTTATAAATACATATGAAATTAATAGTAGGGGGAGAAAACTAGAAAAGAAAAGGAGGTATACGTATTGGGACTAAATTAATTTTAAGGCGTGTGTGTTCACAAATATATGCATGTATATGAGAAAAAATCATTATCGATTCTTCAGTTTTAAAACAGTGTCACTGAGGGCAAAAGAATCCCCGGGGCTGGTCCCCTGCACGTGACCGTGTGCACCCTGTTCACCAGGGCCCCCCGCACCATTCCCGGTTTCCCCCGGGTTTGAGATCTAAAAGCAAAAATTTTTATCTATGATATGCCTCTGTCATATGGATTAAACCGCTCAAAATTGGTTACTCACTTCCAAAGAAAAAACTGGCCCTTTTATATATTTTTCCACCCCCCCGCTCCCTTTTTTTCTTGAGTTTACAAAAACCCGTAAATATTGTAAAGAAATGTTGGGGAATTTCCCGATAAAAAGGCTTTCCAAAAAACCTCCATTATTGAGGAAACCTTCCCAGTGAAGGTTTTTTGGCCCTGCGAGGGCCCCCGGGAACGTCA
The DNA here is from genome assembly GCF_015228065.2 of Penaeus monodon. NCBI lineage: Eukaryota > Metazoa > Arthropoda > Malacostraca > Decapoda > Penaeidae > Penaeus > Penaeus monodon. The sequence continues at coordinate 12,834,044 of NC_051395.1, read as the reverse complement.
GGGGTCCCCCCACAAAGCCCTGGGGCCCCGGGGGGGTGTTTGGGAGATGCGAGGCAGAAACGTTAACGAGGGCGCCCAGGCGGCACTTTGGGGGGTTCCCCAAATGTCCCCGCTTTCGTCGCCTGTTCTTCGTACCAGGGGAAAAACTTATTATTTCCACTGTAGCGTTGCACCTTTACTAAAATTTTTGTAGTAGGGATTTGCATAGGTTTGTTAAATTGGTTTCCAAATTAAAATTTAATGGAAATTTTCCTACATAACTACGTAAAAGACGAGAGGGAAGACTTCTGACTCCCGGGGGGCTCTTACCCCCAAACTTGTAAAGTCGCCTGTGTAAGGATTTTAAAAAAAAGTTTTAAAAGTATAGGGCCCCCCCAAATTTTTTATTTTCAAGTATTTGGTTTTGGAATTCCCATTTTTGATTCCCAGACCTGGGGGTTGGGCGGAGAGGGAAACCCAAAAGACGACGGAGGAGATTTTCAGGACGGAGGCGGACGTGGACGCCGTTGAGGAAGCTCCTCCAAAACCCCGCGTTGGTCGCCCCCTTTCCCGAAGCTCTTGGGGGGTGGAACCACCCCGACCTGGGCACCCTATTTTTAGTAAACCAAACTCGTTAATTTCCCCCTTTAAACTTTGTATGAAAATTAATTTAAAAAAAAAATTTAAACCCTATGCTCCTACACACACATATATAGTATATATATTCTTTTATTATTATTTTAAATTTTTTTTATGGAAATTAAAAACTACGAGAATGGGACGGGAGGTCCCAAGTTTCAGGTCTGCGCCCTTTTTTTTGTTTGTTTTACCTCTCGGGCAGTGGCATGCCGTCCTTTTCCCACGTGGGAAGAGCCGTGGGGGACCACCTCACACCCGAAGGGGAGCGTCCGCCCCCGCCGAAACCCGCCCCCCGCGTTTACACTCCTCGTCCCCCCACCTTCGGGCCCCTCCCCTTCCTCGTGCGCCGCCCGCTTTTCTCTGTAGGATTATCACGAACTTGTTTTATTTCATAGGGAGTAAATTACAAAATTTTTTTTTTTTTTTTTTAGTGGGATCCTAAGAATTACAAAAAACATATATATTAAATATAACTTAAATTGCTTCTGTTTTTAAGGGACCCGATCAAAGATCGAAAAAAAGAAAGGAAAAAAAAAATTGGGGGCCCTCAACAATAAAATAGGGCCTGATTCATTTACATTCAAAAATCTCGAATTCGTCCTCCACAAAAACTGACAATATTTAATATGTAAAAAGCGGGTGACCCCTATTTTCCTCCCCGTTGGTTTAGGGGCAATATCACTGAAAATACCTGTGATCGTAAAAACTCGCAAAGTCTTTTAAAAAGTACCTGTTTTAAAAATTGAAGGGTAAGCATGGATTTTGATGCCTAAACCCAAAGAACAATAAATACAGTTTTCTCATTACTTTTAAACATATCATCTTCAATCAAAAAATTCCTCTTTGCTGAATCTATACTTTTGTACTTAAAGCTAAAATCATTGAAACATTATAATTTAAAACTTTACATATTTTTTTTTTCCCTTTTATACTTCTTTTAGCCCGGTCGGGGAGGGTCAATGCAATTTTGCATATCAGCTGCCCCGGGGGCTTATGACCAATTTCTCACCTACCAAATACCAAAGGGCTTTCTTAACCCGTTTCCCTCCTAAAACCTTTAAAAGTTGTATTTGTAGGAAAAAAAACCTTCCCCCCAGATAGATTGCAACACCCTTTAGAGTCGTTCTTTCCCCCTGGGATAAAGGGAACTTTTTTTTTTTTTTTTTTTTCATTCGCTATCCAAGAAACCCAGATTCGCCTAAGCCACCCAAAACTGTGCACGTGGGGAAGCTTGGAATTAGGGCGTAGATGAATAGCTATGATGTTTTTGTATAGGGAAAACAGTGGTAAAAGATATGAGATTTATTTTGGGGGGGGGAAAATTTGAGTCAAACCTGAATTTTGGTTTTATTTTCTAACAGAAGGGTATCTGTTTTCTGTTAAGTTACTAAAGAAGAAGATCAAAGTCGCGTGTGCTGGGGATTTTTACTTGGGCGATGGGTTGTAAAGGGGGCACTGTCTATGGGAGGAATAAGAGGCCTTTTTATGTTTCCTTTCCCGGCAATGCAGGGATTCCCTTTGGGCTTTTCCCTTTCCCAGTTGCTCAAAGCCCAATTGCAAACTGTGTTGGAAAAGCGTCCCCCTTTGTAAAAAAGACCCCTTTGGTATTTAAACCCCCCCGTAAACTGATGTTTTCCTTATACCAACGTGCAGAAGGTGTTTCCGCTTTAAAACCCAAAATTGATGTTCCTGAGATGGGGGTAGGTGGTACGATTTGCTAAAAGCTTTATCTGGCTTTACTGGGGTTGATGTTGCTGCTGGCCTTTGGGTGCCCATGTCTTCCTGGGGCACTTTAATTTGGATGCCAAAAGGCTTGGTATCCAAAATGAAAATTATGGAAATTTTTCCCTGGTGGTTAAATGTTGTAATTTTTAAAAGAAAATTTTCGTCCCTGAGGGGTATATATCATGATGACTGGATCACTGCAAAGTAAAAGTAGAGCTGAGAGTGAATCAAAAAAAGGCCCGGTTTTGGGTTGAAATGAGATGAAAAACATATGTTAAACTGTCTTTATGGCAAAAAGGTCTGGGTTGTAAAGGTTGAAAGCACCATTTCTGCTTTTTGCTATATTTCATATCATTGTAGGTAAATGCAGATCCTGCCTCTCCAGACTGTTGGGTGACAAATGCCATTTTGTAAAGATGTCGCTGTGTGGGGTGACTGGCTGGGGGGAAAACCTTTTTTCCTGGTTCTGGTGAAATCCGTCTGTAACCCAAAAAGCCCTTTCATATCCAAAACCCAAAATGCCCTGCAAACAAAGGAAAATGGAAATGGGTCCCATTGGGGGACATGGACTGAATTGGGCTGTGTAGAGCCCCAACTCCTCTGGCTTTAAATTTTGGGCAACAGTCCCCAGTATCTCTACGAATTCGATTTCTATAGAGACATTCTATTTTTAAAGTGCCCCCTGAGTTTTGGACTGGGTGGAGTCGTAAAAGAATGTGTTGTCTTAGGGGATCATGGGAAAGGGAAAACCCATTGTAAGGAATATTTTTTGGTGACACGACCAGCAACCTTTGGTTTTTATCCTTTTTCTTGAGGGGTAGTAGGGTTTGACTCTAAACGAATGTTTTAAAAAGCCCAAATCCATCGTGGGTGTACAAACACGCCCAAAAACCTGAAATTTAGTGTAGTTTCCCCAGGTTGGGTCACATCAATCCCAAAACTATGTTTCGCGGTCATTGGGCATTGGGCTCCCCCCCGTTCCCTGCGCGTTTTTCACAGCGTCCGTGTACTTGCCGTAGAATCCAAAAGAAAAAGCATTCCATGATCCCCAGCAGAACAAGAAAAACAGCAGCAGCTACACAAAGGGCGGGCCCCGTCTTTAGCAGACTGGAGAGCCTTTCGGCTCCCCCCTGATCTCTGACTTTTACCTTCGCACCCACCATACCTGTGGGGATCACACCCACAACAAAAACTCCCCAAAAAGATAAGACCCATTTCTACAAGAAAGTGATGCACAATCCCCCATCTACTATAGGGGCTCCCAGAAATTACTCATAAAATATAATTTTTTAATTACTTTTGGTCCCCGGGTGTCCCGCCACATGCACGCTACAAATGTAACAAAAACCTTTCCCGTCGCATATGCACATCGAATGGGACGTGGGCGGATCCCCCGAGCTGCCCCTCACGGGGTGCCATTTCCATCAGGCCCGACCGCCAAAAGGAGGAACTCGGATCAAATTTTTTATGCTGGGAAAAGAAAAAAGAAATGGGAACACATGCTACTTCCTGGTTTGGGTTTGGGTTTCATCAGATTTTTAAAATTTTTAAATTTAAAGATTATAACAGATAAGACATAGACTACAAAATTTTGAAAAAAACTAAGGGAAGGAAATGTTTTTTGGACAGATTTTAAAAGGATTATGGGCCCCAAAAACTTCTTTTCCCCCAGAACCCCCCGGCAATGCAACGCACCTTTCCGAGCAAATTAAGGGAAAGTACTTTTGTGGCTGGAAAAACCCTTCTTCGGGATGGAAGGAACCCTGGGACTTCTGTGATGCCTTTTTTCTTTTAAAAACTCGAATGGGAAACCCCGGGGTAGCAATTTTTTAAAGAGGAAATTTACACGGGTTTTACAAATGATAGTCTTTTGTGGGAGATAACCTGAATGTTGGTCTTTGCTTGCAATGAAACTAATTTTTCAACTTCATCAACTTGCATTCACTGCAGTTTATTTATATGTTTCATTTTCCCTAAAAGTGTGTGGTTGCACTTGTGAGCCCATGCATATGTAATATATATACATATATATATATATATATATTCTTCTTATATATATGTATATTCTTGTGTATATATATAAACACACAATATTATATATATATATATATATATTATATATATATATATATATATATATATATATATATATATATTACTTAATCGCACAGTCACACACTTACACGCAAAGACACACACACACACATGTATACATATATATTTATTTATATATAAATATATACTTTTATATATTTATAAATATAAACATCAATATATATATGTTATATATATATATATATATATATATATATATATATATATATATATATATATATTAATATATATATATATATATATATATATATATATAGTTTCCATGGGTGGCCACGAGGAGGGCACTGCAGAAGTCTGGATGATGAAGAGGCAGGGGATGCTTATGCAGAGATACTCCCTTTTTCGCACTAGGCTAGCCAGCGGTGGCAGCGTCAAGCGAGAAAGCATTCAAGCACTTAACACAATCTAGTCTACCACACTGTCACTTCACATCACCCTGAGCAGGAAGCACCCATACATTCATATATATGTATATATATATGGGTATGTGTGTGTATACATATACATATACAAATAAATATGTAAATACTTTCATATGTATCACATGTATATATATATATATATATATATATATATATATATATATATATATATATATATATATGACTATGTATGTATGTATATACATATACATGTGTGTATATAGTTCTAGTTATATATACATATATAATATATATACATACACATTTACATATATTATATATATATATATATATATATATATATATATATATATATTCTTACATATGTATTATATGAATGTATATAACTTTAACTACACACACACAGGTATAGATATATACATACATATATATATTGTGTGTATATATATATATATATATATATATATATATATATATATATATATATATATTATATATATATATATATATGTGTGTGTGTGTGTGTGTGTGTGTGTGTGTGTGTGTGTTTGCATATTTGTACAGAATTATGTATATGCATGTATATATATACATATATATGTATATATATATACATAATTTTATATACATATATGTATTTATATATGTATATATAAATTATATTCATGCATTATATACACATATGAAAGATGGAATAATGCAATGCTGCATTGATATAGATATATAACAATCCTCCCTGACTTGGCCTCGAACCTAGGTTACTCCAGATAAGAAATATAATGGTTAGTACTAACGCAAACATACCACACAACCAACCAAAAGGAGTGTGCACACACGACGTACATCTGTGCCTCCAGTGTCTCCTGCAAGATGAAGTTCTGCCTTAAACTCAGGCCTTCTCGAATGGACTCCTTAGCTGTGTCAAGTGTTCAGGCTTGAAGGAGTCCCACAGAGCTGTAGGGTCCATCAGGCTTTTGAGTACTGAACATTGATCAGATATAGCTATATCGAACATTTGGGCACACTGAGTGGACCTGAAGAATTGCCACAACCAATCTATGGTTGGTACCACAGACCTCAGCGCTCCAGTAAACCCTGTAGTTCTGAAGGATCCTCGTATCACTATACTATGTCCAGCAATATGGATTGGAGCACTGATACCAGGAGCCAATATGTGGGACCTAGGAAGGTTCCAGAGAAAGAGGCTGGAATAAATGATGGAATGAACTCCCAAGCCAAGGGGACCAATGAACATCTCGTAGCCAGCTTGATCATAGCCGGATACCACACCAAACTCTCCCAGAACAATGTGAATGTCTTGTCTTTGACAACTGTCTGCCAAAGATCCCGTGAGTTTGGTGTAGAACACCTTTACATTGAGTTTGCAAACATTGGTAGGAACATATACAGCAATTAGAAATATGAAGCCAAAAGCATGCTTCAATCTCACTGCAATTATATGCTCATCAACTGGAGTGACCTCCACTATTGAGGTTGGGAATGGTGACCATCATTCCAACTTGACCAGTAGTAGGTGTTAAGCTGCTAACAGGTCTCATCTCTGAGAGGGATGACACCACAACTCTCAACTGCTTCAATTCCCTTAATAGCAGGGGTAAGGACATCCTGCCACAAGGACCAGATATTCCAAACTCCTAGTTGGATTGTCGTGGACAGATATGCATTATTCGTAAACAACGCGAGGCAGAGTGGACACACCATCCGGTTGCAACATCAAAAAATAGAACATTACAGGAAGGTGGGGACGAAGTCCAGAAGCTATGGTCAGATGAAAAGATGGTAAACAGGATAAATGACCCATGACGTCAAACTGAGCACATGACTAACAGAAGCTTCTAGAAGCCATGAATACGAAAACAACTAGTTGGAGGCGATCACTAGATATATCACAATATTCAAGTCGGGTATCAAGAAAATAACACGGAAGGCAGATAGACAAAAGTTAAAGTGATAAATACAGTGTTGAAAATTTGCTGGGACATAGGAAAGTCCTGACGCAGATAGTTTTCGAATAAGTGAAGAGAAATTATAATTATATTCATGATAATTGCTAAGGGTGTGACCGGAAGGGCCCCCATAGCGGGATAAAAGACGGGTCGAGACAGACCAACGGAGGAGTAGGAGTTTGGAGTTGGTCTTGAAAGTCATTCCTGGTAGCACCTTGCAGCCATGTCACTTTGGTGGCATTTTTGGGTAAGCCCTATTGAAGCAATTTAAGTGTTTCTTGTCTAAGGGGGAACATGGTGGACGGGAATGTGCTATGGAAAATGTGTATTAAGTAGTTTATAAGTATTTCTTGATTGATGTATGACTATATAAAGGACCAAGAATTGTATTTGACTAAGTTCATTTTAGAAGTAATAATTATATAATGGAATAATTATAGATTTGATTGTCAAGTTTGAAGAATGATATAATTGAAGACATATAGATTTGAATTCTAAGTGTACTGATATAATGAGTTAGCAGAGAGAGTAAGGAATTAATGATTTACTTTTACGAGATCTCAGCTCTACGGAAGTGTGACTTAACAGTGAGGATGATTGTTAATTTCCGGTAGAGCGTAAGAATAAGTTTGTGTTTTGGATGTAATCATTAAGTAATTCCTAGAATAAGTTTGTTTGAGTTAATTGCGGCTTAGCAATATTAATTCAGTATTATGATTGCTTGATTAAGCACAAGACATTTTATGTCCCTTTTCAGAATGAACTCATTTACTTTTTGATGGAAATAATCTTGATTTTAAGTTAGTAATTGTGTAAAGACATTAACTTAGTATTCTAAATTGCTTGGTATAAGTAATTCATCTTGCCTAAATATAATTCTCACTAATTTCTGTATTTCAATTTGCTTACAAATATTTTTATGATTTCAATCATTGTATGTGAAGAAAGGAATTCTTTTATTAACTGCTTACATCTATTTTAAGCATTGACATTGGTTAATTAATAACAGCTTGCTTAAATTTATATTATGCAGTTTGTATGTTAACAATTAGAGTAAAGTGGCAAGTTATTTGTTAAAGTTAAAAGATGGATAATTAATATGGTATAATTATTGTATTGAATTATAATGAACTCAGATGTTATATTATTGACGTATAAATTTATGTGATTGACTTTACATGTTTACTATATATAATACTTTACAGTTAATAAATTAGTTGTAGATTCTCTAATAAGTTGTGAACTTTCCTTTACATTTGTCTAAACAAATTAATACAAGTTGAAAGAGTAAGATCTGTGAGAGAAATATGACTAGTATGAACTATTAAGATTATTCAGATATTGAGGAGATAATATATTATGTTGATGCAAAGAGGCAACAACAGGATATCCTGTCTGAGGTTGAGTCTTGGGCAGTCACTCCAGGTGGATGCAGACTGTGGTTCCCAACATCCACCGTGTGGGGATGAGTGAACCCCACTCCTATCCTGAGCTCCGTCAGTTGACTTCCCAACGGGGCCCACAACCTACCCCACAGTACCCCTCCCCCAGCACTGACAGAGGTTTTATTTTGAGAAGGACTGGTAATGTCAGCTTCCCAAGAACCACACATTAACTCCATGGGCTGGGAGTTGGTATGGAACCATGTCGTATCCACACGCTGGTGGGCTATAACTCCATCCTTCTAGAGCCTCCTACTGCTCCAAGATCCTTCACAGTTAAACCAAGGACCACAGAGTACCCAGTTTTCATGGATGGCACAAGGAGGCACTGTGGAAGTCTTGATGTAGAGGCTGTGAGTTGGCATGGAAGGCTTATCATGACTGCTCCCTTTTTTTGCGTTAGGCTAGCCAGCAGTGGCAGCTGAAAGTGAGAAGGTATGCAAACATTTTCTGCAAATTAAGAGCTACCACATCACCCTAAGCATAAGCACGCAAGCAATATATATACGAGTATAAATTAGCCAATATGTATTTATTACATTATATGTGGACACATATATATGTGTGTAAGTATATATATACATACATACATATATATAGAATGAATATATTACATGAATAAGCATACAGCTAGAAATATGTTCTGTGTATATAAAGGTATATGAATACTATATGATTATATATTTCCAGACTGTAACTATGAAATGATCTTCGACTCGACCGTACATAAGGGTATATGCTAGAGAAAAACTTTTGCTGAAAAACAGATTGAGTGGATAATAATGTAACGATAGTTATTTATTTAGTTTATATTACAATAACATCAAATAATATGAAATATAAGTTGAATCGTATTCCTGCAAAAGATTCAAGAGCATAACTTGTAAATGAAAGACACACACACAGGCACACACACATACATATGTGTGTGTATATATATCATATATATATATATATATATATATATATATATATATATATATATATATATATATATATATTTATATATATATATATATATATATATATATATATATATATATATATATATATATATATACATACACCACACACACATGTATATAATATGTGTGTGTGTGTGTGTGCGGGTGATTTAAGGAAATATCTTGTGTCATTGAGACATGCACCCCGATGTTATGAGTTTGATAGTGTCACCAATCAGCCATTGCGTAGGGTCTAACTTGGGTCTTAGATTAGCCTTCATTGTTGTCTGTAAAAGTAATGTCCTGTAGAAACCATAGAACGTCATAAACGTTTCAGTATGTTCCTTTTTACATATATATAACTCACGATTATACTGAACAAATTTCCAAAACAAATGAATTGTTGCCACACCTCTTAAGGTTACACGGATTAACAATAAAAGTCGCTCTTCCGTGAAAGGTTGTTTCCATAAATCATAATCAGACACCATGTGGGATGGAGATATATATATACATATACATATATATATGCAGATACGCACACACATACATATATATACACATATGTTTGTGTGTGCATGTGTGTTTGGATGTGTGTTTATGTGTTTGTGTGTGTGTTCGTGTGTTTGAGTGCGTGTTCGTGTGTTTGAGTGCGTGTCTGTGCCTGTGTGTGTACACACATAGACACGCAGGTGGCATCAAAATATTGTTAATTTGTACATTTTCATCCATAACAGAAAAATTAATATGTTTGTCAACTATCCGAGGCCTCCTGGCCGACGGAGGAGCAGAGACCCCTTTCGTCCGGTCTTCTTGCAGCAAAAGGACTGGCCTCCAAGCAAACTGTTCCGCAACCATTCCTTGAGTAAGCCGTTTATGTCGACAGAATTTCTATTCCGTCGCAAAACAGATGTGCGCCCGTGACCAGAAAGAAAATGTAATACTGAGGGAAAGAAAAGGGATCGGGATACTTTGCGCAAATGTATAATTATATTTTAACAACCCCTTGTGCTTTATTGTGAGACAATAACAGCTAAGAAAACGTAGCCTGGTTGCTCGGAAGACAATATCCTAGCCTATAATGCGCACACACACATACACAACACACACACACACACACACACACCTCACACACACGCTCACACACCCACACGCATACACACATATGTATATAAATACACCACAACCACACACGAGCGCCCGCGCGCGCATGTATACACATTTATGTGAGTATATACATTTATATATCTAATATAGGTATAGATATAACACGCGAGCGCCCGCATGCGCACATGTATATATTATATATACATATATATGCATATGCATGCATATATATATATATATATATATATATATATATATATATATATATATATATATATATGCACACAAACACATACACATCTATATATATCTATATATATGTACATATATTATATAGGTATATATATATAAATATATGTATATATACATATATATATATACATATATATATATATATATATTATATATATATTACATATATATACATAGTTTACATATACATATTTGTGTCTGAATAGCAAACACTCTTCCGTGCTGATACAATGGAAAAAAACCCACAATACAAAAACTAGATTTATTGAAAATGAGACTACAGTTTCGAATCCACCTGGATTCCATCTTCAGGTCTGAAGAGGAAAGGGAGAGGAGGGGTATAAAAGAGAGAGAGGAGAGGCAACGCGGGAACACGGGGCGGGTGAGGACAGACGAACGGAAGCAGGAAGGTCACATCAGGTCGGAGGATCGGGCGGACTATGCGCCGGGTGGCCGGCAATACGGTAGAAGGCGGAGGATATGGGAAGGAAGGAGGCTGTCAGCAGGAGAAAAGCCGCTGTTCAAGTTGAAATTAGGCAGCAGCTTTATAAAGGAAGATTCCACCAGTCTGCGGGAGTGGACATCGGCGGAAGGAAACACAATCCGCGCTGCTGACCAGTTCATCTGATGGCCAGTGTCCCAACTGATGGCAAAGAGGGCGTTATTGTTGTGTCCCCTGGATATAGCGTACTTATGTTGAGACAGACGCTTGGTAAGACTGGCGCCTGTTTCGCCAAATTACTGCTTGTCACAGGAGGCACAAGGAACAGCATAGGTGCCCACCTTTGCGGAGGAAGGAGGGCTAGTATGGGACCAGGTTGCGACGGAGAGTGTTCACCTGGCGAAAGATCAGCTTGCAGTTGAGAGGGTGAAGAGGGCGACGGAGAGAGTAAATTTCCTCAGTGTAGGGCAGGCTGAGGACGGGCAAATGAGGAGTCAATTTAGGAGGAGAGTCGTGATAGAAGGTACGCCGCGCCCTGGATAACGCGGCATCGAGAACATGACCAGGGTAGCCCAGTTTGGAGAAAGAGCGACGAGGAAGACGATCTCTCCATCCAGGTACTGGGGGTCACAGATGCGAAGGGCGCGAAGGAACAGCGAGGTGGCAACACCTCTCTTCACATGGAGAGGGTGGTATGAGAAGAAGTGTATGTACATACCACTATGCATGGGTTTCCTGTATATGGAGAAGGAGAAGTGGTCAGCAGAGCGATGGACTAAGGTGTCCAAGAAAGGGAGCCTGTTGTCAACCTCCCATTCCACCTTGAAACAGATGGAAGGAGTCTGCATCAGGAAACCCGGAAACAGAGCAGGGTCATGAGGCCAGAGAGCAAAGACGTCGTCGACATACCTCAGCCAGATCGACGGCCGAATGGAGATGGAAGGGAGAAGCTCAGACTCGAAGAATTCCATGAACAGGTTTGCCAGGACTGGAGAGAGGGGAGAGCCCATGGCAACACCGAACATCTGAGAGTAGAAGCGACCTTCAAAGGAAAAGGAATTAGACTCCACACACAGACGAATCAGCTGGAGGAGACGTCGGTGGGCAGGGAGACGAGGATCCTCTGCGGGGAGTCCTCTCTGGAGGAAAGCCAGGACATCATCAAGCGGGACCTTGGTGAACCGGAGTCAACGTCCAAGCTCATCATGGTCACCGGTGAAGCTCCACGAACGCGGAGATGAAGTCCTGAGAGTGGCGCAGGTGAGCAGGAGAGAAGGTGCCAAGAAGGGGAGTGAGACACTTTTGTATTGTGGTTTTTTCTTCCATATTTGTGTCTATGTAAATGTATAAATGTGTATATGAATGAATAAATAAATCATTATATGACATGCATATATATAATATATATAATATATGTATAATATATTATATACATATATATATATATATATATATATATATATATATATTATGTGTGTGTGTGTGTGTGTGTGTGTGTGTGTGTGTGTGTGTGTGTACATATATGTGTGTGTAAAATATATATATATATATATATAAATGAATAAATTCATAAATTCATAGTTTATAGTCAATTAATATGAATTCTACTGCGACTGTGAAATAAAATATTTACATACAGGTTTTGAAGGAATGAGTCAATATAACTTTCTAATTTTATTTGATGTTATTGTAATGCAACTAATAACAAACTCAATATTATTATTAGCTACCATATAATACTGCAATAGACGTACCACGATGTACATCTTATATGCGTAGCAGCTGCTATCAATATAAACCTTAAGTTTCCTGAGAGAGAGAAACATGAACATTGTTCATTACCTGAGTTTCCTCTAATTACAGAGAAATAAAGGACAAGTTATTTAAGCGTTCCTCTAATTCTTTCTCTCTAAGAGCCTTGGATTTCCAGGCAAATCACACATAAGTTAAAGCTATAAGTGAGGTACATCATCAGTCATAATACGCGGGCGTAATCCAGAGAGGTCAGCTTCGAAGCGGGTCTTCACCGTCATCTTGAGTCCGATTCGATGGTCATTACATAATCACCATCTGGAAATATATATTCATACATATATGTACAAACACTCATGACTATGCACACATTCATGCAAAACACACACACACGCACAACATGAATATATATACATATATATATATATATATATATATATTATATATATATATATATATATATATATTGTACACATAGATAAACACACACACATATATGTATTATAATTAAACGAATAAGTAAAGAAATATATATATATATAATATATGTATATATATATATATATATATATATATATTCATTTCTAGTGCTCTGTTTCTCCATGACACCATTCACCACTTTTATACTGGACTGAGGGCCATTTCCAGAGATGTCTGCCACAAATACAAGGGAAAAAACCTGTCAGGTGGTTTCCCCTTGTCTTTCCTGACATACACATCACACTATATAATGTATGTGTGTACACACACACACACATTTATACATATAATGTGTGCACATATATATACACACACACATACATATGTATACATATAAAGGAATAAATAGATAAATGTACTTATGTATATACATGCATATAGAAATTAATAGATAGGGGAGAAAGACATAGCGAAAGAAAGAGAAGGGTATACTGTATATGCACATTTACACATTGTATATGCATATACATGCACACACACACACACACACACACTTATAAATTAAATATATAGGCTGTGTGTGTATCACACATATATGTATGTATATCAGAACAATCATTATGCACTTACTTCAGTTAATACAGTGTCACTGAGGCAGAGAACCTCGTGCTGGTCACCTTGCACGTGTACCGTGTGCGACCCTGTGCACTCAGCCGCCGCACCATCAGGTCGCCGGTGGTTGAGATCTAAATGCAAAACATTTTTATACTATGATATGCATCTGTCATATGGATTATCTGCTCAAGATTGTTTACTCACATCCAGCGAAAATACCGTCTTATATATATTTCCATCCTGCTCTGCTTGAGATATACATTAACAGTGGAGAAATGTAAAGAAATGTTGGAATTACCTGATAAATGGCGTTGCCAGAAATCCTCTCATTATTGAGGAACCATTCCCGAGTGACGTTGTGGCCCTGCGAGCGGCAAGGCAACGTCACGGAGTCCCCTACATGGCCCATGGCCGCGGGGGAGTGTTGGTAGATGCGAGGCAGAGCGTTAACGAGGGCGCCCAGGCGGCACGTGGGGCCTTCCTCCAGTGTCTCGCTTTCGTCGCCTGTTCTCGTACCAGGGGATATACTTATTATTTCCACTGTAGCGTTCGCACCTTTATCTACATTCTGTAGTAGGGATATTGCATAGGTATTGTTAATTGTTCATTAACAGTGAAGTAGACTTACCTACGATAACTACAGTAAAAAGACGAGAGTAAGACTTCTGACTCCGTGGTGCTCTCACCTCCAACTTGTATGTCGCCTGTGTAAGGATAAAAAGAAAAGTTAATGTAAAGGCAATTGCATATTTTCCAAGTATGGTTAGGATGATTCTGCTTCTGATGCTAACAGACCTGGTGTTGATCGGAGATGCAGTCCAAATAGACGACGGAGGAGACTTGCAGGACGGAGGCGGACGTAGACGCTGTTGAGGACAAGTCCCCCTCCAGACCCAGCATGTTGGTCGCCTCTTCCAGAAGCCCTTCGGGCGTGGAACATACCTCGACTTGGATACCCTATATTAAGAATTACCAATCTTGTTATTTCCCCTTTATCTTAGTATGAAAATACAATGAAAAAGTCAATCACATTCTCATACATATTATGTTTTATAGAAATTATATATACGAGAATGGCATTGTATTTTATGTTTATTGACCTCTGTGGCAGTGGCACGCCCCTTCCT
>NC_051395.1:12780924-12819035 GCF_015228065.2 Penaeus monodon | reverse complement strand
AAAAACCTTTTTAGACGTTTAGTGTTTTTTCTACAGGACTTTAATTTCACAGAAACAATGAAGGAAATCATGACCCAAGTTTAGACACATGAAAGGGTGATGTGACACTTTCAACTCACTGCAGCTAGCCTGATGCAAAAAAAAGCATTTCATGGTAAGCCCCCCATTCATAGCTTCCCTAAGACTCCACTGCCCCCATCCATGAAAACTGGGGACTTGTGGCCCTTGGCTTAACTGTGGAGAATTTGGATAGTGGGAGGCTCAAAAAGTAAAAAGTCTAGCCCCGGCGTGGGGACAGTCAGGGTTTCCCATACCAACCCTGTCCCACAGCCCCCCTAGATTTAATGTGTGGTTTTGGGGGGCGGCCCTTTTCCCACCCTTTCCCCAAGATAAAACCTCCGCCAGTGGGGGGGGATGGCTGTGGGGTGCCCACAGGGAGTGTTGTAAAACATCGCTTCCTTACTCGTTTGAGTGATAGGAAAATGTGTATGGAGCTATTTAGATCCTAGTTGCACATCCTTTTAGTGGGTCTTTGGGCAATGGGTTTTAGACTGGCCTCCTTTTTCTTCCCCTGGAGTGCCCCTAGGTTCAAGGGGCCCGGTCAGGGGGGGTTGTTATTCTTATATCAATGGGCATGCATTTTTTATATCATAATTCAATAAAATAATATATAACTTACGATAAATAAACATATATATAAATGCAACATACGTACCATATGTACATAAACACACACACACACACACACACCCACACACACACCCCACACACACACATAATATATATATAAAATTTTAATAAAAAATTAATATATAAAAATTTTTTACAAAATTATATATAATAATAAATAATAATATATAATATACACAATATATAATATATATTATTATAATAATATATATATTATTAAAAAATATAATATAAAATATATATGTGTTGTGTGGTGTGTATATATATATACAATATATATTATATATTATATTATATATATTAATTATATATATATATGTATATTATACACATATATTTGCTGTATGTATAACATATATATGTGTGTGTTTTTTTTTGGGGGGTTTGATTAAAAATTATATAAACATATTAATATATATATATATAATATAATAATATATATATATATATATATACATTATTATATATATATAATATTTTATATATTTTTATATTAATAGTAAATTGTATAATACTTACAAGTATTAATGTAGGTAATAAACTAGACTTACCACACACCACAAATGTATAAAATCATACATATATACTTATAATATATATATAATATTAATAATAAATAATATATATATATATATATATATATATATATAATATTTTTATATATATATTTTTTTTTTTTTTTTTTTTTTTTTTTTTTAAAGGGAGGTTCAGTCTGAGCCGCCGTGGTCACAACAGGGTCTAAATTTTAGCTTTCATGTTTTGGTGCTCTTGAGTGAGTAGTGGTAGGGTCCCCCCGTTTCCTTTCCCCGGAGAGTGCCGGGGTTTCCTTTGTAATTATTTCTCTATTTTTCCCCGGGTTGGCCAGATTGACTTGGCTGGCTTGGCCACCCCGTGGCTAGTAGGCAATAAAGGTGAAGTTATTGCCCAAGGGAAAAACGCGTCGGTGGTGACTCGAACTCCGAATTCAGACTCCGTCGGAAGTCTTGAGTCCGCGCTCTAACCCTTCGGCCACCCCGGGGCCCTTTTTAAAAAATATAAAATTTTATATTATATATATTATAATATATATATAATATTAATATATATATATATATTACAAAATACATATGAAAAATTTTATTTAATTTATATATAATAATTTTAAAATATATAATATATATTAAATATTTAAAATTATATATGTTATATATATATATATAATATATATATTATAATTATATATTATTATAAAAATGTATGTGTGTGTGTGTGGGTGGTGTGTGTGTGGGGATCATATGTAATGTTGTATACACCACTTATGGGTATTATATATATAATTTATAAATATATATATATAATTAATTTTTATTTATATAATTATGATTTTTTAAAATATTATATATTAAGATAATATAAGAATATATGTATATAAATTTTTTTATATTATATATTATATATATAATATATTATATAATTTTAAATAATATATATTCGGTGAAACCCACATTTTTTCTGGGAAAGGAAAACGTCGAAAATAATTTCTTTGCGAGAAAAGAGCAAAAATTCTTTGCAAACAAAAACCGTTATCTGCAAGAAATGGCATCATCTTGTGAAACCGCGTGAATTGCCTCTTTAGAAAATCGCTATCCGGGGGAAAACCGGTTTCCATTCGAGCTTTAAAAAGACAAGAGCATCACAAAAAATCCACAGTTTTCCTTTCCATCCCAGGAAATCGGGTTTCCAGACCCAGCTCTTTTGCCTTTAAATTTTACTGGGAAAAAGTGATCGCTTTGCCTGGTGGATTCTGGGGGGAAAGGGGTTTTTGGGACCATAATCCTATTATATTGCCCATAAAACTTTTTCCTTACCTTAGATTTTTTTCTTACTGCTTTAGTCTATGTTTATCGTTATAATTTTAAAATAAAAATACTACATCGATTAAAAAACCACAGGAATACCAGTGTTTACCATTCTCTTTGCCCTTTTTCCCCGCATAAACAATGATCCGATTTCGTTGGCGGTCAGCTGATGGGATGGGTCCCGTGATGGGCAGCTCGAGGACCGCCTCCACGTCCCCCTTCGATGTGCATCGCGATGCCAAAAGGTTTTTTTTTACATTTGCGAGTTAATAACCAAAGTTTTTTTTCACGAAGGGACGCGTTTTCATATCAGATTGCGATTGGGTATAGAGCAATGAAAATAGATGAGAGTCCCACGAGAGCCTGCATTGCCCGGAGGTAACACAAGCCCCTAATTCATAATATTACGTGCCCCGTTCAACCATCAGACCCGGGGACCGCCAAGACGGGGACGTTGTTCTCTCTTCTTTAGCTGCTTTGCAGCCAAAAACATCCCCTTCCCTTAAGAATGAACAAACTTTCAAGTTTTTTAAATTTTCCCCCCCCTAGATAAAAATTTCCCATATATTCTTTATTCACTTTCCCATACAAAACATCATAAATTTCTATTACGACAATTTCAACTTACCCGGAACAACTTTCTGGAAATTAAGCGAAAAACCCGGGACGGCTAGAGTGACTCTGAAAGGTGTTTGATACCCTTCTGGCGGGAAAAAGATTTTTCCCTACTAAATACAAAACCTTCACCTTTGGGGGAGGGATACTGGTAAGGAGACCTAAAGGGTTTTGGTAGGTGAGATTTTATAAGACACTGGCAGCGTTTTTGCAAAGTAGCATTGATCTCTTCGGTCGGGGCTATTAAAGAAGATATCAAGAAAGGGAAAATATGTAAGTTTTAATTCTTAAAATTCGGATGTTTGGGGGCAAAAGACTAGATTTCAGCTAAAAAAACGATTTCTTGAAAGTTTATTTCTGTTTATACGGTATTTAAAAGATTTTCCTTTCAGTTGAATAAAAATGTAACTGATGCCCAAACCACTGTTCATTTTGGTTTTGGGGACACAATTATGCTTATCCCTTTATTTTTTTGATCACTATGATTTCATGATCAGCCCTCAGCAACACCTGGGTAAGAATACGAGTCATCGCTATTTTCAGATTACTGTTGTCATTTTTTGTACGAGGAGCATTCGAGATTTTTTTCGGTAAGTAAAATCAAGCCAAATATTGTTGAAGATTTTTTTTTTTTTATTTTTTTTTTTTTTTCTTTTTTTATCATCTTGACCAGTCGCCTTTTAAACAAAGCAAGTAGTTTTATTATTCAGTAAAATTCTGTTTTTGTAGTTCTTAGGCCCCCAGAAAAACCATTT
Organism: Penaeus monodon; assembly: GCF_015228065.2. NCBI lineage: Eukaryota > Metazoa > Arthropoda > Malacostraca > Decapoda > Penaeidae > Penaeus > Penaeus monodon. The sequence goes on along the minus strand of NC_051395.1, from coordinate 12,815,137 downwards.
GTAATATTGCCATGAAGCCATCAAGGTTCACAGCAAAGTCTTCATGATAATTTAACTACAAGAGAAAGGGGGAGGTGCGCGAGGAGGAGCGGACGAAGTGCTGTGGACGAGCGAGTGTCGCCGCGGGTGGCGGGTGTTCGGCGTGGCAGGACGCCGCCTTCAGTGTGAATGGTCGCCCCCACAGGGGTCTGTCCTCACGTGGGACAAGGAAAAGGGGTGCCACTGCCCGAGAGTCAATAAACATAAAAAAAACAATCATTTCGAGTAATAAATTTTTTAAACCTAAATTTTATGGAAAGGATTACTTTTTTATTAATTTATACTAAGATAAAGGGGGGAAAAAAGGTTTGGGAATACTTAATACAGGGGGTTCCCAAGGTCGAGGGAGGGGCCACGCCCAAGAGTTTGGAAGGGCGACAAATGCGGGTCTGGAGGGGGACTTGTCCTCAACAGCGTCTACGTCCGCCTCCGTCCTGCAAGTCTCCTCCGTCGTCTATTTGGACTGCATCTCCGATCAACACCAGGTCTGTTAGCATCAGAAGCAGAATCATCCTAACCATACTTGGAAATATGCAATTCCCTTTTTACATTAATTTTTCTTTTTATCCTTACCAGGCGACATACAAGTTGGAGGTGGAGCCCCACGGGGGCGAAGTCTTACTCTCGTCTTTTTACGTAGTTTCGTAGGTAATCTACTTACTTTTAATAAAAATTAAAAATCCCTATGCAAATCCCTACACAGATGTAGATAAGGTGCGAACGCTAAGTGGAAATAATAAGTATATCCCCGGGAGAAAACGGGCGACAAAACGAGACCTGGGGGAAGGCCCACTGCCCCCTGGGCGCCCTCTTTAACGCCTCCCTCGCATCTCCCAACCCCCCCCGCGGCCAGGGCCATGGGGGGCTCCGTGACGTTCCCTTCCGCTCGCAGGGCCAAAACGTCACTCGGAATGGTTCCTAAATAAAAAGGGTTTTCGGGCAACGCCATTTATCAGGTAATCCAAACTTTTTTTACATTTTCCACTTTTAAATGTATTCTCAACAGAGCAGGAGGGAAAAATATATAAAACGGTATTTCGCTGGATGGAGAAACAATCTTGAGCGAAAATCCATAGAAAATGATATCTAGTATAAAAATTTTTTGCATTTAGACTCAACCCGGCGACCGATGGTGCGGGCGGTGAGTGCACGGGTCGCCACGGTACACTGAAAGGTGCCCAGCACGGGGGTTCTTGCCCTCAGTGACCTGTTTTAACTGAAGTAAGTCGAAAATGATTGTTTTGATAAAATCATATGTGTTACCCCCCAGCCTAATTTTAAATTTAATTGTGTGTGGTGTGTGTGCTGATATGCATACAAATGGTAAATGTCATTTTCGAAACCCCTTTCCTTTTTTTTCGTAGTCTTTCCCCCCCTATCTTTTTAATTTTATAGCATGTATATACATAATCATTATCTATTTATTCCCTTTATTTAAAATATGTTGTTGTTGTATAATAGTCACACATATATGTAAAAAAAGTGTGTGGTGGTGTACACAATACATTTTTAAAATTGTGATGTGTATGTCGGAAAGACAAGGGGAAAAACCCGACAGGTTTTTTTTCCTTTATTTTTGGCAGACACTCTGGAAAGGGCCCCCAGTCCCCGTATAAAAAAGGTGAAAAGGTGTCATGGAGAAAAAGAGCATAGAATATAATATATATATATATATATATATATATATAAATTTTATAATAATATATTTTTTACTTTTTCGTTTTTATATACATACATATTTTTGTGTGTTTTTCTATGTGTACATATATTATTATATTATATATAAATTTTAAAATATATAAAAATATATATTATATAATTCATGTTGTGCGTGTTTGGGGTTTTCATGAATGTGTGCTAGTCATGAGTGTTTTTACTATAGTATGAATATATATTTCCCGATGGGGATTAGTAATGACCATCGAACGGACTCCAGATGAGGGGGAAGACCCGCTTCGAAACTGACTCTCTGGGTTACCCCGCTTTATGACTGATGGTACTCCACTTATAGCTTTATAAATTTATGTTTTTGCCCGGAAACCCAAGGGGTTTAAGAGAAAGAATTAGAGGAACGCTTTAAAAATTTAATTTCCTTTATTTCCTCTTAATTAGAGGAACTCAGGTAATGAACAAAGTTCAGGTTTCCTTCTCTCGGGAAAACTTAAGGTTTTTAATTGATAGCAGCTGCTCGCATATAAATGTACTTTCGGGCGCTTTTGCAGTATTATAGGGTAGAAATAAAATATTGAGTTTGTTATTTATTTGCATTACAAAACACAAAAAAAATTTAGAAAGTTATATTGACTCATTCCCTTCAAACCTGTATGTAAATATTTTTTTTCCACAGTCGCAGTAGAATTTTTTAAAAATTGACTAAAAATATAAAAATTTATAAATTTTTATTTTTTATATAATATATATAATTTTTACCACACATATTTACACACACACACACACACACACACACACACACACACACCACACATATTTTATATATTATATATATTATTATATATATATGTAAATAAAATTTTATACATATATTTATATTATATATAGCATGTCAAAATGATTTTTTTTTCATTCATATAACTTTTATCATTTACTAGACACAAATAGGGAAGAAAAAACCACAATACAAAAGTGTCTCATCCCCTTTTTGGCCCTTCTCCCCGCTCACCTGCGCCCTCTCAGACTTCATTCCCGCGTTGTGGAGCTTCACGGTGACCATGAGGGGTTTGGCTTTGACTCCCTTTTCACCAAGGTCCGCTTGTGTGTCCTGGTTTCCCCCAAGGGGAACCCCCCGCGAGGTCCTCGTTCCCTCCCCAAACCGACGTCTTCCCCACTATTGTCTGTGTTGGAGTCAAATTTCCTTTTTCCTTTGAAGGTCGTTCTACTCTAAATTTTTCGGTGTTCCCATGGGCTCCCCCTTTCCCCCAGCCCGGGGAAAAACCTGTTCGGGAATTCTTCGAGCTGAGCTTCTCCTTCCTCCCCATTCGGGCCTCATTGGCTGAGGTATGTCGAGAGTTTTTGCTCTCTGGCTCTCCCCTGCTCTTTTTCCGGGTTTCCTGATGCAGCTGAACTCTCTCTCTCCTTCCCTGTTTCAAGGTGGAAGGGGGGTTGAAAAGGCCCCCTTTTCTTGGACCCTTAGTCCATCGCTCTGCTGACCACTTCCCTTCTCCATATAAGGAAACCCATGCATAGGGGTATGTACATACACTTCTTCTCATACCACCCCTCCATGTAAAAGGGGAGGTTTTCCACTCGCTTTTCCTTCGCCCCCTTTCGCATTTTTGTGACCCCGTACTGGATGGAGACGTCTTCCTTTGCGCTCTTTCTCCAAAAAGGGTACCCTGGGCATGTTCTCGATGCCGCGTATCCGGGCGCGGGGTACCTTTTATCACGACTCTCCTCCTAAATTTACTCCTATTTGCCCGTCCCCAGCCTCCCACCCTGAGAAATTTCTTTTCCCTCGCCTCTTCACCCTCTCAACTAAGCTACTTTCGCCCGGTGAACCTCTCCTCGCAACCGGGTCCCCCTATAGCCCTCCTTTTTCCGCAAAGGGGGGCACCCTTTCTGTTTTTGTGCCCCCTTGCAAGCAGTAATTTGGCGAAAAAAGGCGCCAGTCTTACCCAAACGTCGTCCAACTAAGACGCTATACCAGGGGGGGCCAACAATAACGCCCCCCTTTTGCATCAGTGGGAAACTGGCCACAGATGAAAATGGTCACAGCGCGGTTTGTTTCCTCCGCGATGTCCCTCCCGCAACGGTGGAATTTCCTTTTTAAAGCGCTGCCTAATTTTATTGAAAAGCGGTTTTTTTCCCGTGACAGCCCCTTCCTTCCCCTATCTCCCCCTTTACCGTATGCCGGCCACCGGCGCATAGTCCGCCCCATCTCCGACCCGATTTACCTTCCTTGCTTTCCCTTCGTCTGTCCTCACCCCCCCGTGTTCCCGCGTTTCTCTCCTCTCTCCTTTTTTTTACCCCCTCCCCTCCCTTTCCCCTTCAGACCTAAGATGGAATCCCGGTGGGTTTTGAAACTGTAGTCCCATTTTCAAAAAATCAGTTTTTTTATTGGGTTTTTTTTCCATTTTTATCAGCACGGAAGAGTGTTTTGTATTTAGCCAAATATTATATGTAAAAAATGTATATAATGTTTTTAATATAATATATATATATATATATTTATTAAAAATATATTATATATTATATATATATTAATAATATAATTTTAAAATAATTATATATTATGGGTCTGTTATGTATAGTAATTTGAAAATATACATATTTTATATTATCCTATATAATATATGTACACATATATAGATTATATAGTGTTTTTGGTTTGGTGCATATATATAATTATTATAAATATATATATATATAATATATATATATATTATGCTGCTATGTTTTGATATATACTAATACATTGGCATGCGGGCGCCGGTAATATACTATAACCCATTATTTAAAATTTTAAAAATATACTCACATAAAATTTTATTATGAGCGCGCGGGGGCTGTGTGTGGTTTGGTGTTTTATATCATTGTGCTGTCGATGCGTTTTGTGTTGTGAGCGTGTGTGGAGCGTGTTGGGGTTTTGTGTGGTTTTTGTTGGGTATGGTTGTGGCATTATAGGCTAGGGTATTTTCTTCCAGAAAGGTACTTTTTTTAGTGTATTGTATTTACAAAAAAAACAGTGGGTTTTAAAATATAATTACAATTTGGCAAAATTTCCCGGTCCCCTTTTTTTTTCCCCCAGTTACATTTTTCTTTTGGTCACGGGGGCGCACTTGTTTTGCGACGGACTAGAAAAATTTTGTCGACATGAACGCTTACCCAAGGGGAAAGGTTTCGGAACAGGCCGCTTGGAGGGCGTCCCTTTTTCTGCAAGAAGACTGGTCAAAAAGGTTCTGCCTCCGTCGGCCAGGGCCTCGGGTAGTTGAAAAACATTTTAATTTTTTTTGTTATGGATGAAAATGTACAAATTTAAAAACAATATTGATGCCACCTGAGTGTCTATGTGTGTACACACACAGGCACAGACACGCACTCAAACACACGAACACACACACACAAACACATAAACACACATCCAAACACACATGCACACAAAAACATATGTGTATTATATATGTATGTGTGTGTATCTGCATATATATATGTATATGTATATATATATCTCCATCCCCACATGTGTGTCTATTATGATTTAAGGAAGCAACCTATCACGGAAGAGCGACTTTTATTGTTATCCATGTAACCTTAAGAGGTGTGGCTACAATTCACTTGTTTTGGAAATTTGTTCAGTATAATCGTGAGTTTTATATATATATATAAAAGAAACATTCTGAAACGTTTATGACGTTCTACTGATTTTCTACAGGATATTACTTTTACAGAAACAATGAAGGCTAATCTAAGACCCAAGTTAGACACTACGCAATGGCTGATTGGAGACACTAACAACTCATAACATCGGAGTGCATGTATCAATGACACAAGATATTTCCTTAAATCACCCGCACACACACACACACACACTATTTATATACTGTGTGGGTTTTGTGTGTATGTATATATATAATTTTATATATATATATAATATATATATATATATATATATATATATAAAATATATATATTTATATATTATATATATATATATATATATTTTAATATATATATTATTGAATATATATACACACACATATGTAAAGTGTGTGCTGTGTGTTGTCTTTCATTTACAAGTTTATGCTCTTGAAACTTTTGCAGGAATACGATTAATTATATTCATATTTTTTGATGTTATTTAATATAACTAATAAATAACTATCGTTCACATTATTCCACTAAATCTTTTTTTTCAGCAAATTTTTTTCTCTGCATTTTCCCCTTATGTCGGGGGTCGAAGATCATTTCATAGTCAGTCTGGAATTATAACTTTATTTTATATCCCTTTATATTACCAGACATATTTTAGCTGTATGTTTTTGTACTATTTCTTTCTATATTATGTTGTTGTATATATATATTACACACATATTAGTGTCCCATATAAGTAATAAATCTATTGGCAAATTTATACTCGATTAAATTTTTGTTTGCGTGCTTATGCTTAGGGTATGGGGTAGCTTTAAATTTTGAAAAATGTTTGATACCTTCTCACTTTCAGCTCCACTGCTGGCTAGCCTAACGAAAAAAAAAAGGGAGCATCAGGGAAACCCTTCCATGCTAGTATAGCCTCTCCATCAAGACTTCCACAGTGCCTTTTTACCACCCATAAAATTGGGGTACTTGGGGCCCTTTGGGATTAACTGTGGAGGATCTTGGAGAGTGGGGGCTTAGAAAGGGTGGAGTTTTTAGCCCCCCGGCGTGGGATACGACTGGTTCCTACCCAATCCAGCCCCATGGGGTTATGGTGGTTTTGGAAGCTGACATTTCCGTCCCTTTTCAAAATAAAACCCCTGTCATCGGGGGAGGGGTACTGTGGGTGTTTGGGCCCCGTTGGGGAACAACTGACGGAGCTAGGATAGGAGTGGGGGTTTACTCATCCCCACAGGGGATTTGGGAACCACAGTTGCATCCACCTGGGGTGATGCCCAAGATCAACCCCAGACAGGATATCCCGGTTGCCTTTTTGATCAAAATAATATATTATCTCCTCAATTCTGATATAATCTTAATGTTATACTAGTCTATTTTTCTCACAGATCTTTCTCTTTTAAATTGTATTTAATTGTTTTGACAAAGTAAAAGGGAAAATTCACAACTATTAGAGAATTACAAATAATTTTTTAACTGTAAAGTATTTTATATAGTAAAAATTAAAAATCAATCACATAAATTTTTACCAATAAATAAATCTGAGTTTATTATAATTCAAAACAAAAAATTTTCCATATTTAATTTTCCATCTTTTAAATTAACAAAAAACTTGCCACTTTTCTCTAATGTTTAACATACAAACTGCATAATATAAATTTAAGCAAGCTGTTATTAATTAACCAATGTCAATGTTTAAAATAGATGTAAGCATTTTAATAAAAAAATTTCCCTTTCTTCACATACAATGATTGAAATCATAAAAATTTTTGTAAGCAAATTGAAATACAAAAAATTAGTGGAATTATTTTTAGGCAAGATGAATTACTTATACCAAGCAATTTAGAATCTAAGTTAATGTCTTTACACAATTACTAACTTAAAATCAAGATTATTTCCATCAAAAAGTAAATGAGTTCATTCTGAAAAGGGACATAAAATGTCTTGTGCTTAATCAAGCAATCATAATACTGAATTAATATTGCTAAGCCGCAATTAACTCAAACAAACTTATTCTAGGAATTACTTAATGATTACATCCAAAACACAAACTTATTCTTACGCTCTACCGGAAATTAACAATCATCCTCATGTTAGTCACACTTCCGTAGAGCTGAGATCTCGTAAAAGTAAATCATTAATTCCTTTTCTCTCTTGCTAACTCATTATATCATTACACTTAGAATTCAAATCTATATGTCTTCAAATTTTATCATTCTTCAAACTTGACAATCAAATCTATAATTATTCCATATATAATTATTAATTTTAAAATGAACTTAGTCAAATACAATTTTTGGTCCTTTATATAGTCATACATCAATCAAGAAATACTTATAAACTACTTTAAAAACAATTTTCCATAGCACATTCCCGTCCACCATGTTCCCCCCTTTAAAAAGAAACACTTAAATGCTTCAATAGGGCTTACCCAAAAATGCCACCAAGTGACATGGCTGCAAGGTGCTACCAGGAATGACTTTCAAGACCAACTCCAAACTCCTACTCCTCCGTTGGTCTGTCTCGACCCGTTCTTTTATCCCGCTATGGGGGCCCTTCCGGTCACACCCTTAGCAATTATCATGAATATAATTATAATTTCTCTTCACTTATTCGAAAAACTATCTGCGTCAGGACTTCCATGTCCCAGCAAATTTTCAACACTGTATTTTTCACTTTTAAATTTTGTCTATCTGCCTTCCGTGTTATTTTCTTGATACCCGACTTGAATATTGTGATATATCTAGGATCCCCTCCAACATTTGTTTGTATTCATGGTTCTAAACTTCTGTTAGTCATGTGTCATTTTGACGTCAGGGGCTTTATCCTTTTCCCTTTTTTCATCTGACCAAGCTTCGGACTTCGTCCCCCCCCTTCCTGAAATTTCTTTTTTTGATGTTCAACCGGATGGGTTCCACTCGCCTCGGTTTTTTTACGAATAATGCTTCTGCCACGAAAATCCAATTGGATTTTGGAATATCGGTCCTTGAGGAGGATTTTCCTTTTCCCCTTGCTTTTAAAGGGAATTGAGTAGTTGAGAGTTGGGGGTGCATCCCCTCAAAATGAACCTGTTAGCAGCTTAACACTACTACGGTAAAGTGGAAAAGATGGACCTTTCCCCCAACCCAATATGGAGGTCACTTTTCCCGTGTGGATTAAATTTCAGTGAGATTTGAAACGTTTTTGGGTTCATATTTTTAAGCTGTTATTTCCACCAATTTGCAAATCAATGAAGGTGTTCTACACCAAAAATCACGGGGTCTTGGCAGACGTTTTCAAAAACAAGACATTCCATGTTCTGGGGGAGTTTGGGGGATCCGCGTGTCAAGCTGGCACGGATGTTCATTTCCCCCTTTGGTTGGGGAGTTCTTCCCTCATTTTTTTCCACCTCTTTCCGGGAACTTCCTAGGTCCCCCCTATTGGCCCTGGATAGTGCTCCAAACCTATTTCTGGCTGTATAGTGAACGAGGATCCTTTAGAACTACAGGGTTTTCTGGGGCGCTGAGGTCTGTTGGTACCAACCATAGTTTGGGTTTTGTGGCAATTTTCAGGTCCACTCAGTGTGCCAAAATGTTCGATAAAAGCTATATCTGATCAATGTTCAGTATCAAAAGCCTGATGGACCCTACAGCTCTGGGGGACTCCTTCAAGCCTAAACACTTGAAAACAGCTAAGGAGTCCATTCGAGAAGGCCTGATTTTTAAGGCAGAACTTCTTCTTGCAGGAGACACTGGAGGCACAGATGTATGTCGTGTGTGCACACTCTTTTTGGTTGGTTGTGTGGTATGTTTGGTTTCTTATTTGGAGTAACCTAAGTTCGAGGCCCGGTCAGGGAGGATTGTTATATATCTATATCAATGCAGCATTGCATTATTCCATCTTTCATATGTGTATATAATACATGAATAAAATTTTATATATACATATATAAATACATATATGTATATATATAAATTAGGGTATATATATATACATATATATGTATATATATAAAATGCATAACATACTCTGTACAAATATGCAAAACACACACACACACCCCACACACACACACCACACACACAATATATAATATATTAAACATATATATATATATATATATATATTTTATATATATTTATATATATATATACACACAATATATATATGTATGTATAAAATCTACCCTGTGTGTGTGTAGTTAAAGTTATATACTTTCATATAATACATATGTAAGAATATATATATATATATATTATAAAATATTTTATATATAATTACATATATGTAAATGTGTATGTATATATATTATATATGTTATATAACTAGAACTTGTATACACACATGTATATGTATATACATACATACATATATATATATATATATATATATATATATATATATATATATATATATATATATATACATGTGATTCATATGAAAGTATTCACATATATATTTGTATATGTATATGTATACACACACATACCCATATATATATACATTTTATGAAATTATGGGTGCTTCCTGCTCGGGGTTTGGTGAAGTGACAGTGTGGTAGACTAGATGTGTTAAGTGCTTGAATGCTTTTCTCGCTTTCAGCTGCCACCGCTGGCTAGCCTAGTGCGAAAAAGGAGTATCTCTGCATAAGCATCCCCTGCCTCTTCATCATCCAGACTTCTGCAGTGCCCTCCTCGTGGCCACCCATGGAAACATATATTATATATTATATATATAATATTATATATATATATATATATAAAATTTTATATTTTATATAAAATATATACAAAAATATATATATAATATATATATTATATATATATATAAAAACATATATATATATTGATGTTTATATTTATAAATATATAAAGTATATATTTTTATATAAATAAATATATATTATACATGTGGTGTGTGTTGTCTTTGCGTGTAAGTGTGTGACTGTGCGATTAAGTAATATATAATATATTATATATATATATTATATATATATATATATAATATATATATATATATATACATATTGTGTGTTTATATATATACACAAGAATATACATAATATAAAAAGATATATAATATATATATATGTATATATATTACATATGCATGGGCTCACAAGTGCAACCACACACTTTTAGGGAAAATGAAACATATAAATAAACTGCAGTGAATGCAAGTTGATGAAGTTGAAAATATTAGTTCATTGCAAGCAAAGACCAACATTCTAGGTTATCTGCACATAATGACTATCATCTTGTGAAACCGTGTGAATTGCCTCATTAGAAAATTGCTATCCAGGGATTCCATTCGAGCTTTAAAAGACGAAGAGCATCACAGGAAGTCCACAGTGTTCCTTCCATCCCGAAGAAGATCGGGTTTCCAGCACACACAGCTACTTTGCCTTAATTTGCTCGGAAAGGTGCGTCTGCATTGCCTGGTGGATTCTGAGGGAAAGAAGTCTTTGGGACCATAATCCTATTATATCTGTCCATAAAACATTTTCCTTACCTTAGATTTTTTCTAACTGTTGTAGTCTATGTCTTATCTGTTATAATCTTAAATTGAAATATCTAACATCTGATGTAACCAACCACAGGAAGTAGCATGTGTTTACCATTCTCTTTGTCCTTTTTCCCAGCATAAACAATGATCCGAGTCCTCCTATTGGCGGTCAGCCTGATGGCAATGGCATCCCGTGACTGGGCAGCTCGAGGATCCAGCCTCCACGTCCCATTCGATGTGCATCTGCGACTGCCAAAGGTTTTTTGTTACATTTGCTAGTCGTGCATGTGGCATGACTACTCCAGGCTACCCAAGAAGTAATTCAAAATATACTTATGAGTATAGTTCTAGGAGCTCCTATAGTAGATGGATGATTGTGCATCTACTATCTTGTAGTACTGGAGTCTTATCTCTTTGGGGAGTGTTTGTTGTGGGTGTGAGTACCCACAGGTATGGTTGGGTGCTGAAGGTGAAGTCAGAGATCAGCGGGGGAGCCGACAGGCTCTCCAGTCTGCTAAAGACTGGGCAGTCCTTGTGTAGCTGCTGCTGTTGTCTTGTTCTGCTGGAGGATCATGGAATGCTTATTTCGTTTTGGATTCTACGGCTTAAGTACACGGACGCTGTGTAAACGCGCAGGGAACGAGGGGAGCCCAATGTCCAATGAGCGCGTACATAGCTTTGGATCTGATGTGACCCAACCTGGGAAACTACACTGAACTTCAGGTTGTTGGGTCGTGCTGCTACACTCCACGATGGACTTGGCTTCTTAACATTCGCTTAGAGTCGAGCCTACTATCCCTCAAGACAAGGATACAACAAATTGTTGCTGGTCGTGTCACCAAGAATATCTCCTCTCACAATAGGTCTTCCTTCATGACTACCCTCAGACAACACATTCATTTACAGACTCCACCCAGTCCAAAACTCAGGTGGCACAGTTAAAATAGAATGTCTCTATAGAAATCTGTAATTCTGTAGAGATACTAGACCTGTTGCCCACAATTAAAGCCAGAGGAGTTGATGCTCCACACAGACAGTTCAGTCCATGTCCACCATGGGACCCACTTCCAGTTTCCTTTGTCTTGCATGCACTTTGTCTTGGATATGCTAAGGCTCTTTGCTTACAGACGGGGTTTCACCAGAACCAGGGAAAAAGTGTCTCTCCCCAGCCAGTCACACCGATACAGCTGCCATCTTTACAGATGGCTCCGTCTAGCCAACAGTCTGGAGAGGCAGGATCTGCATTTACCTACAATGACTATGTATATAGCAGAAGCAGCAATGGTGCATCAACCTTACAAGCAGACCTGTTTGCCATAAAGACAGTTCTCACATATGCTATTCATCTCAGTCAATCCAACATCTGCCTTTTCTCTGATTCACTCTCAGCTCTACATACTTTGCAGTGATCCAGTCATCATGATATATACACCTCATGACGACAATTCTTTTCAAATTACAACAGTTAACCATCCAGGGCAAGTCCATAACTTTCATCTGGATACCAAGCCATGTTGGCCATACCATAAAGTGACCAGGCAGACATAGCAGCAAAGGCCAGCAGCAACATCAAGCCCAGTATCAGCCAGATCAAGCTTTTAGCAAATCGTACCACCTACCACATCTCACGGATACATCAAGTTTGGGTTTACGCAGGAACACCTTCTGCACGTTGGTATAAGGCAACATCAGATTACGGGCAGGTTACTATCCTAAGGTCTTTATTACGAAGGGACGCTGTTTTCATACACAGATTGCAATTGGGTTTTAGATGCAACTGGGAAATGGAGTCCCACGAGATTGCCTGCATTGCCAGGAGGTAACATCAGAGCCTCTTATTCACTACATATTACAGTGCCGCCTTTTACAACCCATCAGACCAAGTGAACTGCCCAGCACACGCGACGTTGATCTCTCTTCTTTAGCTAACTTAACAGCCAAACAGCATACCCCTTCTGTTAGAGAATGAACACAATTTCAGGTTTGACTCAAATTTTCCCCCACCAAAATAAGATCTCATATTCTTTTATTCACTGTTTACCCTATACAATACATCATAGCTATTCTATCTACGACTAATTCCAAGCTTCACACAGTGCACAGCTTTTGGGTGGCTTAGGCGAATCTCGGGTTATCTTGGATAGCGAATGATAAAAAAGAAAAAAAAAGTTACCTTTATGCCACCCGGGAAGAACGACTCTGAAGGGTTGCAATCTATCTGGCGGAAATTTGGATTTTTCCATAACAAATATCAACTATTCAGTTGTAGGAGGGACACGGGTTTAAGAAAGACTTTGGTTTTTGGGTAGGCTGAGTATGTCTATAAGACACCTGGCAGCTTTTATATGCAAAATTGCATTGACCCTTCAAATCGGGGCTATTAAAGAAGTATATCAAGAAAGAAAAAATATGTAAGTCCTGAATTCATAATGTGTCAATGATGTTAGCTATAAGTACACAAGTACTAGATTTCAGCTAAAGATGAATGTTGATTGTCAGATGATTATGTGTATTAAGTAACTGATGTAACTGTATGTTATATTGTTCAGTTGGTTAGGCATCACAATACATGCTTAGCCTTCAATTATGAACAGGGTACATTTTGAAGACTTTGCGAGTTTTACCGATCACAGGTATGTTCAGTGATATTGCCCCTCACCAACAGCTGGATGAGAATACGAGTGCATCGCTATTTACATGATTACATATTGTCAGTTTTTGTGCGAGGACGCATTCGAGATTTTTGCATGTAAATAGAATCATGACCTATATATTGTTGACGGACATTTTTTTCCTTCATTTTTCAGATCTTTGATCAGTCGCCTTTGAAAACAGAAGCAAGTAAGTTATATTATTCATATATATGTTTGTTCTGTAATTCTTATGGATCCCACATAAAAAGAAAAAAAAAAAACATTTGTAACTACTGCTATGAAATCAAACAATGTTTCGTGATAATTACCTACAGAGAGAAGCGGGGGCGGCGCACGAGGAAGAGAGGGACGAAGTGCTGTGGACGAGCGAGTGCTCACCGCGGGTGGCGGGTGTTCGGCGTAGTCAGGACGCTCGCCTTCAGTGTGAGGTGGTCGCCCCCACAGGCTCTGTCCTCACGTGGTACAAGGACGGCATGCCACTGCACCGAGAGGTCAACAAACACATAAATGTTCGCGACCTGAAACTTAGACCTACAGTGCCATTCTCGTAGTATATAATTTCCATAAAATAATAATAATAATAATAAATAGAATATATATACATATATATGTGTGTGTATGAGCATATGGTTGAATTTTAATTATATTTTCATACTAAGATAAAGGGGAAATAACGAGTTTGGTAATACTAATATAGGGTGCCCAGGTCGAGGTAGGTTCCACGCCCCAAGAGCTTCTGGAAGAGGCGACCAACATGCTGGGTTTGGAGGAGCTGTCCTCAACGGCGTCCACGTCCGCCTCCGTCCTGCAAATCTCCTCCGTCGTCTATTTGGATTGCATCTCCGACCAACACCAGGTCTGTTAGAATCAAAAATAGAATCATCCTAACCATACTTGAAAATATGCAATTGCCTATACATTAAACTTATTTTTTCAAATCCTTACACAGGCGACATACAAGTTGGAGGTAAGAGCACCACGGAGTCAGAAGTCTTACTCTCGTCTTTTTACTGTAGTTATCGTAGGTAAGTCCACTTCACTGTTAATGAACAATTAACAATACCTATGCAATATCCCTACTACAGAATGTAGATAAAGGTGCGAACGCTACAGTGGAAATAATAAGTATTTCCCCTGGTACGAGAACAGGCGACGAAAGCGAGACACTGGAGGAAGGCCCCACGTGCCGCCTGGGCGCCCTCGTTAACGCTCTGCCTCGCATCTACCAACACTCCCCCGCGGCCATGGGCCATGTAGGTGACTCCGTGACGTTGCCTTGCCGCTCGCAGGGCCACAACGTCACTCGGGAATGGTTCCTCAATAATGAGAGGATTTCTGGCAACGCCATTTATCAGGTAATTCCAACATTTCTTTACAATATTCTACTGTTATTGTATAACTCAAGCAGAGCAGGGTGGAAATATATATAAGACAGTATATTCGTTGGAAGTGAGTAACCAATCTTGAGCGGATAATCCATATGACAGATGCATATCATAGTATAAAAATGTTTTGCATTTAGATCTCAACCACCGGCGACCTGATGGTGCGGCGGCTGAGTGCACAGGGTCGCACACGGTACACGTGCAGGGTGACCAGCACGCGATTCTCTGCCCTCAGTGACACTGTATTAACTGAAGTAAGTCGTATAATGATTGTTTCTCATATACATGCATATATTTGTGATACACACACGCCTATATATTCATTTATGGCATATACAGTATACCTTCCTCTTTCTTTCTCTATGTCTTTCTCCCCCTATCTATTAATTTCTATATGTATGTATATACATAAGTACATTTATCTATTTATTTCTTTATATGTATACATATGTATGTGTGTGTGTATATATGTGCACACACATATATATAAATGTGTGTGTGTTTACACACATACATTTATATATGCGTGATTTGTATGTCAGGAAAGACAAGGGGAAATCACCCTGACAGGTTTTTTCCCTTGTATTTGTGGCAGACATCTCTGGAAATGGCCCTCAGTCCAGTATAAATGTGGTGATAGGTGTCATGGAGAAACAGAGCACTAGAATGATATATATAAATATATATATATATAATATATATATATATCTATAATTATATATTATTTATATTTATATATATATATACATATATGTATGTGTGTTTAACTATATATATATATATATATATATATATATATATATATATATATATATATATATATATTCATATTGTGCGTGTGTGTGTTTTGCATGCATGTGTGCATACTCATGAGTGTTTGTACATATATGTATGAATATATATTTCCAGATGGTGATTATGTAATGACCATCGAATCGCACTTCAAGATGACGGTGAAGACCCGCTTCGAAGCTGACCTCTCTGGATTACGCCCGCGTATTATGACTGATGATGTACCTCCACTATAGCTTTATAACTTATGTGTGATTTTGCCTGAAATTCAAGGCTCTGAGAGAGAAAGAATTAGAGGAACGCTTAAATTAACTTGTCCTTTATTTCCTCTGTAATTAGCAGGAAGAACTCAGGTAATGAACAATGTTCATGTTTCTCTTTCTCAGGAAACTTAAGGTTTATATATTGATAGCAGCTGCTACGCATATAAGATGTACATCGTGGTACGTCTATTGCAGTATTATATGGTAGCTAATAATAATATTGAGTTTTGTTATTATTTACTTTACAATAACATCAAAAAAAATTAGAAAATTTATTTACTCTTCCTTTTTAAAAACCCGTACGTAAATATTTTATTTTTCCCCAGCGCGGAATTACATTTTAAAGATATACAACTATGGGTGTGTATAATCATCATTTATTATATATATTATATAATATTACACCACACATAATGTACATTTTAAAATATATATTATATATATATATATATATATATTATATATATTATATATATATTAAATTTAATTATTATATATATATAATAAATATTTTATATTATACATATATTATATATTTATATATATGCATGAATATAAAGATTTATTTTCATTTTATATAACATTTTTACATTACATAGACACATGTATTATCTAATTGGGATAGATATAACCGTGAGCGCCCGCACGCACATGTATTATGATAATACATAAATGCATTGATATATATATATATATATATATTTTATTATATATTATATATATATTATAAAAATATATAAATTTTATATTCTGTGTGTGTATATATTTATTGTGCGTATATACATAATTTATATAATATTATTTTATATATATTAATTTTATATATTATAACATATACATAATATTACATATATAATGGTAGTGTGTTTTGTGTGCATATGTAATATTATATATATTAAAATAATATAATAATATATATTATATATATGTATAATACATAATTCAGGCGATGGGGCGCTCGCGTGTTTATCATGCCTATATAAATATATAAAAGTATTATCACATAAATGTGATAATGCGCGGCGGGCGCTCGGTGTGGTGTGGTTATGTATATACATTGTGTGTATGCGTGTGGGGTGGGGGTGTGTGGGGTGTGTGTGGGGTGTGTGTGTGTGTGGTGTTGTGTGTTTTGTGTAGTGTGTGTGGCATTATAGGTGGATATTTTCTTCGAGCAACCAGGCTACGTTTTTTTAGTGTTTTTGTATCTCCCAAAAAAAGCACAGGGGGTTTTAAATTAAAATTACACATTTGCGAAAAGTTTCCCGGTCCCTTTCTTTTCCTCATTTTCTTTTTTCTTTCTGGTAAAGGGCGCACGTCTGTTTTGCGACGGCTAGAATTCTGTCGACGAACGGATTACTCCAGGAATTGATGCGGAAAAAAGTCGCTTTGGGGGGCGTCCTTTTTCTGCAAGAAGGGGTGGTCGAAAGGGGCCCTTTCTCCCCGTCGGCCCAAAAGGCCCCGTAGTTTAAAACAATTTAATTTTTCTCTTTTGGATTTAAAAAGACAAAAATTTAAAAATATTTTGAGCCACCCACGTGCATGTGTGCACACACACAGGCCAACACGCCCAAATACCCCAACACACACAAAAAACACATAAACACATATTCAAACACACATGCACACACAAAAACACACACCTGTGTATCTATATATGTTATAAAAATATAGTTTTGCTATCGCATATATATATTATATATAAATTTTTATTTTATAAAATATATTATATATATCCACCCCCCACATGGGGGTCGATGATGTTTTAAGGAAGCAACCATTACGGTGAGCACTTTTATTGTTAACCGTGAACCTTAAGGGGTGGCTACTTACTTGCAACGTTTATGAATTTCTAGTGTTTTTCTACAGGACATTAATTTTACAAAAAGATGAAGGGAAATAACCCCCAAGTTAGACACTCCCAAAAGGGGCAAAATTGGTGACACTTTCAATCATTTCATGGGGTGCTGTACAGGACAAAAGTTTTCCCCTAAATCACCCGTGCCCCCCCCATACCCCCCACACCCCCCACACCACACACATATTATATAATTATAAAATATATATTATATTATAAATTTAATTATAAAATATATATTTTTTATATAATATAAAAATATATATTGTGTGTGTGTGTGGTGTGTGTGTGTGTGGATAATACAACATTGGTGTGTGTGTGTCCCTGTGGGTTTTCTTTCTTTTCAATTATCTCTGAATCTTTGCAGGAATACGATTAAACTATATTCATATTTTGATGTTTGTAATATAACTAAAAACACAAACTAAAATTTAATGAAACTACGTTACATTATATCCATTAATCTGTTTTTTTCAGCAAAAAAATTTTCACTAGCATTACCCTTAGTAGGGTCGAGTCAAAAGATCATTTCATATTTACTTTTGGGAAATACATGATCAAAATTATAAAATAACTTTTATATTACAGACTATTTCTAGTTGTATGCTTATTATGTAATAATTCATTCTATATATTTTTAGTTATATACTTACCATATATGTGTCCAATATAAATGTAAAAAAACACATTTTGGGTAATTTATATCGTATATATTTATATATATTTATTTATAAAATTATATATAATATATATTATTCTGGGTGTTCTGCTTAGGGGATTGGTCTCTTAATTGCGAAAATTTTGTATTTCATTTTCACTGCCATGCTGGCTAGCCAAGCAAAAAGGGAGCAGTCATGGATAAGCCTTCTATCTGCCATAGCCTCTCCCTCAAGACTTCCAAGTGCCGCTTTTTACCCCCCCTGAAAAATGGGTACTTGTAGTCCCTTGATTAACTGTGGAGGATCTTGGAGCAGTAGGGGTCTAGAATAGGAATTATAGCCCCCCGGCGTGTGGACACACATGGGTTCATACAAATCCTGTTCCCCGCCCCATGGGGTTAATGTGTGGTTCTTGGGGAAATACTTGTCAGTCATTCTCAAAATAAAACCCCTGTCAGTGCTGGAGAGGGGGACTTGGGGGAGGTTAGGGCCCCATTGGGGAAATTAACTGACGGAGTGGGGAAGTGGGTTTTACTCATCTCCCACAGGGGGTTTGGGAACCCCCGTTGACCACCCGGGGTGACCCCCAAAACTCAACCCCCGGCAGGATATCCAACTAGGAGTTTGGAATATCTGGTCCTTGTGGCAGGCTTACCCCTGCTATTAAGGGAATTGAAGCAGTTGAGAGTTGTGGTATCATCCCTCTCAGAGAAGAGACCTGTTAGCAGCTTAACACCTACTACTGGTCAAGTTGGAATGATGGTCACCATTCCCAACCTCAATAGTGGAGGTCACTCCAATTGATGGCATATAATTGAAGTGAGATTGAAGCAGCTTTTTGGCTTCATATTTCTAATGCGGGTATATGTTCCTCCCGATGTTTGGCAAACTAAATGTAAAGGTGTTCTACACCAAACTCACAGGATCTTTGGCAGACAGTTGTCAAAGACAAGACATTCACATTGTTCTGGGAGAGTTTGGTGTGGTATCCGGCTATGATCAGGCTGGCTACGAGATGTTCATTGGTTCCCTTGGCTTGGGAGTTCATTCCATCATTAATTCCAGCCTGTTTCTCTGGAACTTTCCTAGGTCCCACATATTGAGGATTTCTGGCTCCTGGTATCAGTGCTCCAACCCATATTGCTGGACATGGTATAGTGATATGGTTACTGTGGCCAAGAAGATCGACCACATACTTGTTACTCGAGGATCCTTCAGAACTAGAGGATTTACTGGAGCGCTGAGTTCTGTGGTACCAACCATAGATTGGTTGTGGCAATTCTTCAGGTCCACTTCAAATCCCGCCATCCTTCCATTGTCCACCCTAGGGGCAGACTGTAGGGGGAGGAGTGTGCTCAAATGTTCGATATAGCTATATCTGATCAGTGTTCAGTACTCAAAAACCTGATGGACCCTACAGCTCTGTGGGACTCATTCAAGCTTGAACACTTGACACAGCTAAGGAGTCCATTTGAGAAGGCCTGAGTTTAAGGCAGAACTTCTTCTTGCAGGAGACACTGGAGGCACAGATGTATGTCGTGTGTGTGGTATGTTTGGGTTAGTACTAACCATTTGGTTTCTTATCTGGAGTAACCTAGGTTCGAGGCCCGGTCAGGGAGGATTGTTATATATCTATATCAATGCGGCATTGCATTATTCCATCTTTCATATGTATATATAATGCATGTATATAATTTATATATACATATATAAATACATATATGTGTATGTATATATATACATATATATGTATATATAAATATACATGCATACATACATACATCTGTACAAATATGCAAACACACACACACACTCATATATATACACAATATATATGTATATATATATATATATATATATATATATATATATATATATATATATACATATATATATATATACACATATACACGTGTGTGTGTGTAGTTAAAGTTATATACATTCATATAATACATATGTAAGAATATATATACATACATATATGTAAATGTGTATGTATATGTATTATATATGTATATATAACTAGAACTATATACACACACATGTACATGTATATACATACATATATATATATATATATATATATATATATATATATATACATATATATATATATATATGTGATTCATATGAAAGTATTCACATATATATTTGTATATGTATATGTATACACACACATACCCATATATATATACATATATATAAATGTATGGGTGCTTCCTGCTCAGGGTGATGTGAAGTGATGGTGTGGTAGACTAGATTGTGTTAAGTGCTTGATGAATGCTTTCTCGCTTGCAGCTGCCACCGCTGGCTAGCCTAGTGCGAAAAGGGAGTAGCTCTGCATAAGCATCCCCTGCCTCTTCATCACCCAGACTTCTGCAGTGCCTCCCCATGGCCACCATGGAAAAATGGGCACCTTGCGGTCCCAGGCAAAAAATGTGGGGGATCACAAAGGAGTAAAGGGGGCCCCCAAGGGTATGGAGCCATGGCCCACCAGCTTGTGGACACGCCCTGGCTCCTTACCAACTCCTGCCCCTCAGATAACTCATTGGCAGTGCCTTCAATATATGGAGTGCTAGGGGGAGAGGTGTTGTCCCTCCCACCCAACAAGCAAGGCAGGCTGTGGGTCAACCGTCGGTAACTGAGGTAACACAGGTTGATGAGCATATTATGGCTATGAGACTGAAACATGTTTTTGGCTTCATGTCTCTTATTGCTGTGTACATTCCTACCAGTGTTTGTAAACTCAATGTGAAAGAGGTGAGTTGGCTATGAGATGTTTAGCCAGCCCCCATGGCTTGGGAGCTGATCCCAGCAGTGAGAACAGCTTCCTTCTCCGGGACTTTGCTTGGTCCCAGAGAATGAGGATTTCTGAATCCTGGTATCAGTGTTCCAACTGCATTGTTGGACATAGTATAGTGATACAGGTATTGGGGGGGGGAACCTATGGCATAGGGCTTGCATGCAGTGTTTACTCCCATCTGGCAGTCTGGTTCCATTTCCCTGACCTGTTAAGGGGTATGGTCATCCCTCTCTGGAAGGGGAAAGGAGATTGGTGGATTGTAGCAACTACATTTGGCATTACACTGCTCAGTATACCAGGCAAGGTTTTCACTCACATTTTTTTTGAAATGATCCATGACCACCTACTAAGACACCACAGCCCGGAGCAGTCTGGATTAAACTCCTGGCAAGTCCACAATAGATCGTATCCTAGTGCTTGGAGTAATTGTAGAATGCCATCACGAGTTCAGTTGTAGCCACATCAGCTTCAAGAAGGTGTCTGACTCGGTGCATCGAGAATTGCTATGGGAGATTCTGACACGGATTATTGGCCTAATAGCAAGCCTATATACTGGTACTGAAAGTGCTGTCCAGTGTGGTGGGGAGTCTGTCGAACTTATTCCCTGCCCATTGGATTGTCTCACTACCAGACAATCTTGGGGGGAAGAGGCCTGTGGGACGACCTGGGAGGTCAAGGCTTGGGCAGCTCAACAAGTCCTGTTGCAAGGAGTTAGTGATTGGCTGAGGGCCTGTCTTGTCTCGCCATGAGGGGCCCTCATGGCTGGAAGCAAAGGGTGGATACAGCCATGTGCTAGTGCTAACCCCTTATGATGATGAATTCATATATATGCGTATGTGTTCTTGTGTGTGCAAATATAATATATATATATATATATAAAATATGTATATACAATATATATATATAATATATATATATATATTTTACATAATATTATAAATATATATATATAATTATATATATAATATAAATATATATATATATATATATATAATATATATATATATATATATATATTGATGTTTATATTTAAAATATAACAAGTATATATTTATATAAAAATAAATATATAGTATACATGTGTGTGTGTGTGTGTATGTTTGCGTGTATGTGGGGGACTGTGCAATAAGTAATATATAATTATATATATATATATATATATAATATATATATATATATATATATATGTTTTATATATATTATTATATGTATATATATAAAATATATAAAATATTATATTATATATATATATATATAAATATATATATACTATAATAATATATATATATATATATTACATATGCATGGGCTCACAAGTGCAACCACACACTTTTAGGGAAAATGAAACATATAAATAAACTGCAGTGAATGCAAGTTCATGAAGTTGAAAATATTAGTTCATTGCAAGCAAAGAGCAACATTCTAGGTTATCTGCACATAATGACTATCATCTTGTGAAACGTGTGAATTGCCTCATTAGAAAATCGCTCTCCAGGGGTGGAACCGGATTCCATTCGAGCTTTAAAAGACGAAGAGCATCACAGGAAGTCCACAGTGTTCCTTCCATCCCGAAGAAGATCGGGTTTCTAGCACACACAGCTCTCTTTGCCTTAATTTACTCGGAAAAGTGCGTCTGCGTGGCCTGGTGGATTCTGAGGGAAAGAAGTCTTTGGGACCATAATCCTATTATATCTGTCCATAAAACATTTTCCTTACCTTAGATTTTTTTCTAACTGTTGTAGTCTATGTCTTATCTGTTATAATCTTAAATTGAAATATCTAACATCTGATGTAACCAACCACAGGAAGTAGCATGTGTTTACCATTCTCTTTGTCCTTTTTCCCAGCATAAACAATGATCCGAGTCCTCCTATTGGCGGTCAGCCTGATGGCAATGGCATCCCGTGACTGGGCAGCTCGAGGATCCAGCCTCCACGTCCCATTCGATGTGCATATGCGACTGCCAAAGGTTTTTTGTTACATTTGCTAGTCGTGCATGTGGCATGACTACTCCAGGCTACCCAAGAAGTAATTCAAAATATACTTATGAGTATAGTTCTAGGAGCTCCTATAGTAGATGGATGATTGTGCATCTACTATCTTGTAGTACTGGAGTCTTATCTCTTTGGGGAGTGTTTGTTGTGGGTGTGAGTACCCACAGGTATGGTTGGGTGCTGAAGGTGAAGTCGGAGATCAACGGGGGAGCCAACAGGCTCTCCAGTCTGCTAAGGACTGGGCAGTCCTCGTGTAGCTGCTGCTGTTGTCTTGTTCTGCTGGAGGATCATGGAATGTTGATTTCGTTTTGGATTCTGCGGCTTAAGTACAAGGGCGCTGTGAAAGCGCGCAGGGAACGAGGGGAGCCCGATGTCCAATGAGTGCATACATAGCTGTGGATCTGATGTGACCCAACCTGGGAAACTACACTGAACTTCAGGTTGTGGGGTCGTGCTGCTACACTCCACGATGGACTTGGGCTTCTTAACATTCGCTTAGAGTCCCAGCCTACTATCCCCCAAGGCAAAGATACAACAAATTGTTGCTGGTCGTGTCACCAAGAATATCTCCTCTCATAATAGGTCTTCCTTCATGACTACCCTCTGACAACACATTCATTTACAGACTCCACCCAGTCCAAGACTCAGGTGGCACAGTTAAAATAGAATGTCTCTATAGAAATCTGTAATTCTGTAGAGATACTAGATCTGTTGCCCACAATTAAAGCCAGAGGAGTTGATGCTCTACACAGACAATTCAGTCCAGGGTCCACCATGGGAACCACTTCCAGTTTCCTTTGCTTGAATACACTTTGTCTTGGATATGCTAAGGCTCTTTGCTTACAGACGGATTTCACCAGAACCAGGAATAAGTGTCTCTCCCCAGCCAGTCACCCCGGGACACAGCTGACATCTTTACAGATGGCACTGTCAGCCAACAGTCTGGAGAAGCAGGATCTGCATTTACCTACAATGACTATGTATATAGCAGAAGCAGCAATGGTGCATCAACCTTACAAGCAGACCTGTTTGCCATAAAGACAATTCTCACATATGCTATTCATCTCAGTCAATCCTGATTCACTCTCAGCTCTACATACTTTGCAATGATCAGTCATCATGATAATATACACCTCATGACGACAATTCTTTCAATTACACCAGTAACCATCAGGGCAAGTCCATAACTTTCATCTGGATACCAAACCATGTTGGCATACCATGAAGTGACCAGGCAGACATAGCAGCAAAGGCCAGCAGCAACATCAAGCCCAGTATCAGCCAGATCAAGCTTTTAGCAAATCGTACCACCTACCACATCTCACGGATACAACATCAAGTTTGGGTTTACGCAGGAACACCTTCTGCACGTTGGTATAAGGCAGCACCAGATTACGGGCAGGTTACTATCCCAAGGACTTATTACGAAAGGGACGCTGTTTTCAACACAGATTGCAATTGGGCTATAAATGCAACTGGGAAATGGAGTCCCACGAGATTGCCTGCATTGTCAGGAGGTAACATCAGAGCCTCTTATTCACTACATATTACAGTGCCGCCTTTTACAACCCATCAGACCAAGTGAACTGCCCAGCAAACGCGACGTTGATCTCTCTTCTTTAGCTAGCTTAGCAGCCAAACAGCATACCCCTTCTGTTAGAGAATGAACACAATTTCAGGTTTGACTCAAATTTTCCCCCACCAAGATAAGATCTCACATATTCTATTATTTCACTGTTTACCCTATACAATACATCATAGCTATTCTATCTACGACTAATTCCAAGCTTCACACAGTGCACAACTATTGGGTGGCTTAGGCGAATCTCAAGTTATCTTGGATAGCGAATGATAAAAAAGGTGTTGCAATCTATCTGGCGGAATTGGATTTTTTCCATACTAAATATCAACTATTCAGCTTGTAGGAGGGACACTGGTAAGAAAGACCTTTGGTATTTGGTAGGCTGAGTATGTCTATAAGACACCTGGCAGCTGTATATGCAAAATTGCATTGATCTCTTCGATCGGGGCTATTAAAGAAGTATATCAAGAAAGAAAAATATGTAAAGTCTGAATTCTTAATGTGTCAATGATGTTAGCTATAAGTACACAAGTACTGGATTTCAGCTAAAGATAAGCTAATTTCTTGAATGTTGATTGTCAGATGATTATGTGTATTAAGTAACTGATGTAACTGTATGTTATACTGTTCAGTTGGTTTAGGCATCACAAGACTTTGCGAGTTTTACCGATCACAGGTATGTTCAGTGATATTGCCCCTCACCAACAGCTGGATGAGAATACGAGTGCATCACTATTTACATGATTACATATTGTCAGTTTTTGTGCGAGGACGCATTCGAGATTTTTGCATGTGAATAGAATCATGACCTAAATATTGTTGACGGACAATTTCTTCCTTCTTTTTTCAGATCTTTGATCAGTCGCCTTTAAACAGAAGCAAGTAAGTTATATTTTCATATATATGTTTGTTCTGCAATTCTTATGGATCCCACATAAAAAAAAAAAAAAAAAAAAAAAAAAACATTTGTAACTACTGCTATGAAATCAAACAATGTTTCGTGATAATTACCTACAGAGAGAAGCGAGGCGGTGCACGAGGAAGAGCGGGACGAAGTGCTGTGGACGAGCGAGTGCTCGCCGCGGGTGGCGGGTGTTCGGCGTAGTCAGGACGCTCGCCTTCAGTGTGAGGTGGTCGCCCCCACAGGCTCTGTCCTCACGTGGTACAAGGACGGCGTGCCACTGCACCGAGAGGTCAACAAACACATAAATGTCGCAGACCTGAAAATTAGAACTACAGTGCCATTCTCGTAGTATATAATTTCCATAAAAATGATAACAATAATAATAATAATAAATAGAATATATATAAACATATATATATATATGTGTGTGTATGAGCATATGGTTGACTTTTTAATCATATTTTCATACTAAGATAAAGGGGAAATAACGAGTTTGGTAATACTTAATATAGGGTGCCCAGGTCGAGGTAGGTTCCACGCCCCAAGAGCTTCTGGAAGAGGCGACCAACATGCTGGGTCTGGAGGGGGAGTTGTCCTCAACGGTGTCCACGTCCGCCTCCGTCCTGCAAATCTCCTCCGTCGCCTATTTGGACTGCATCTCCGACCAACACCAGGTCTGTTAGAATCAAAAATAGAATCATCCTAACCATACTTGAAAATATGCAATTGCCTATACGTTAAACTTATTTTTTTTCAAATCCTTACAAAGGCGACATACAAGTTGGAAGTGAGAGCACCACGGAGTCAGAAGTCTTACTCTCGTCTTTTTACTGTAGTTATTGTAGGTAAGTCCACTTAACTGTTAATGAACAATTAACAATACCTATGCAATATCCCTACTACAGAAGATAAAGATAAAGGTGCGAACGCTACGGTGGAAATAATAAGTATATCCCATGGTACGAGAACAGGCGACGAAAGCGAGACACGGGGGAAAGGGCCCCACGTGCCGCCTGGGCGCCCTCGTTAACGCTCTGCCTCGCATCTACCAACACTCCCCCGCGGCCATGGGCCATGTAGGGGACTCCTTGACGTTGCCTTGCCGCTCGCAGGGCCAAAACGTCACTCGGGAATGGTTCCTCAATAATGAGAGGATTTCTGGCAACGCCATTTATCTGGTAATTCCAACATTTACAATATTCCACTGAATTAAAGTAAACTCAAATAGAGCAGGATGGAAAGAGTATATAAGACAGTAAATTTTCGTTGGAAGTGAGTAACCAATCTTGAGCAGATAACCCATATGACAGATACATATCATAGTTTAAAAATGTTTTGCATTTAGATCTCGAGCACCGGCGATCTGATGGTGCGGCGGTTGAGTGCACAGGGTCGCACACGGTACACGTGCAGGGTGACCAGCACGAGGTTCTCTGCCCTCAGTGACACTGTATTAACTGAAGTAAGTCTTATAATGATTGTTTCTGATATATATATATATATATATAAAATAAAATTATATATATATATATATATATATTATAGTACATACATACACACACACATATATGTGTGTGTGTTCATATATACGTGTGTGTGGGGGAGTGCATGTATATTCATACATATTTGTAAATATGCATATACAGTATACCCTTCCTCTTTCTTCCGCTGTCTATCTGTCTTTCTTTCTCCTTCCTTCTAATTTCTATATATATGCATATATAAGTACGAACCGTATTCATATTGACAAATGTAGAAAAAGGTATGAATGAGAATGAATATCTTCTCAATACAAGAGATGTATTTGACCGGTTTCGATTGCGTCTGCGTCAGAAATACATGTATTTCTGACGTACATTTATCTATTTATTCACTTATATATATACATATGTATTTGCGTGTATATATATTGTACACACACACACACACATAAAAAATTTTATATATATATATATATATAAAATATATATATATATATATATATATACATGTATACATATATATATATATTATATATTTTAAATATATATATATATATATATATATATATAATTTCCTATATATATATATATATATATATAATATATATATATATATGTATTATATAATATATTATATATATTTTATATATATATATATATAAAATATATATTTGTGTGTGTGTGTGTGTGTTTTACATATATATAACGCAAATACATATGCATATATATAAGTGAATAAATAGATAAATGGACTTATATATATATATATATATATATATATATATATATATATATATATATATATATGTTCTTGTGTGTGTGCGTGTGTGTGTATGTGTGTATACACACACATACATTTATATATGTGTGTGATGTGTGTGTGTCAGGGAAGGCAAAGGGAAACCACCCTGACAGGTTTTTCCCTTGTATTTATGGCAGACATCTATTGAAATGGACCTTAATCCAGTGTAAATGGGGTGAATTCTTGTCCATGGTGACCATGGATGTCAAAAATGACTTGTCGTAGGACAGAGCACTAAAGGAAATAAATTTTGTATATTATTTAGATATATATATATATATATATTATATATTAATATCTATAAGTAGTATTGTAAAACCCGACAAACGTCGCACCTTCAAATAGTGTACCTGACAGAACGGCGACACATTCATGTACGTACATGAATGTGAAAGTAGGCCAGTGACCATGCGTAATCAGTGACCTTGACGAAACCGCAAACCGCAACCAATGTCCACAACAAAACCATAGGTCAATACCCGGAATCATTAACCTACTTTCACATGTGCATTTTATGTTCGTACATGAGGCCTCATAAGAGAATTAATTAAACAAATGAATGTACTACTGACTAGTATCCTCCTCCCAACGCAGGTGACAGGTGACATAGATTAATGATCACAACCTTGTCGAGAAAAGTAGGTCAGTGACCGTGACGTAATCAGTGACCTTGACGAAACCACAAACCGCAAACCGCAACCAATGTCCACAACAACATAATCAATACCCGGAAATCATTAACCTACTTTTCACATGTGCATTTTATTCGTACATTATGCCTCATACAGAGAAATAATGAAACAAATGATGTACTACAGACGAGTATCCCCTCCAATGCGGTGACCGTGATATAGATTAATGATCACAGCGTAACCCCACAACATTATAGAGAGTGAAAGCAGGATAATGTAGGTGGACAAAATCGAACACCCTCACACACGTACATGATGTGAAAGTAGGTCGTGACCGTGACTATCGATTGACCTTTGGTCGAAACCACAAACCGCAAACCGCAACCATGTCCGACAACAACACATAGTCATCCCGGAAATCCATTACCTACTTTCACATGCAGTTTTATGTGTCGTACATACGCATCATAAGAGAAATACTGAAACAAATGATGAGCCTACAGACGAGTATCCCTCCAATGCAGGTGACAGTGACATAGATTAATGATCATCAGCGTAACACACAACCTTATCGAGAGTTGGAAAGCAGTTAATGATCACGAGGCAACCACTAGACCATAGCTAGCGATGGCTATCGCCCACACCTTCGGTTGAAAATGGTTCAATCATAACAGAAAGATGACCTACTTGAAAGTGATAACTAATCAATATCCCGTATCCGAAATCATTACTCATAACTTGATGTCCAGACGAGGATCTCTCCAATGCAGTTTGAATAGATTAATTATACAAAACTGTCGAGAGTGAAGCAGGCTAATGATCACGAGTACCACTAAACCATAGCCTACCGATGGCTAACATACATCCTTAGAGTCCAAAATAGTACATCATAACAGAAAGATGACCAATATCCGTAACCGAATCATTACCCGTAGGCATATGCTACAGAACTCATCCGCGGCTCCTCCCACCACGACCGACAATATCACCATGTTTTAAACTTGTACCGAGATCGAGAATTAATTCTGTGTACGACGAAGGGGACCATCTCTCCTATGGACTGAATTGTTTAAAAACTCATAATAAATAGGTCACACAGGTCTGCTAATGACGCGATAATTTCTGCTCCTCTCGCACTGTACCAGAGATTAAGAATACAATTAAGTGTAAAAGATTATAACAACTCGTTTATACAATATTGCTTTTTATTTTTATTGTATAACACTATAACAATGCGCTCGCACACACACACACACAGCACACACACACACACACAAACAACACACACACACACACACACAACACACACACACACACAAACACACACACACACACACCACCACCACCACACCCTCTTCGCATACACTCCGCACCACCACCCGCAATATTCACCTGTTTAAACGTGTACCTGGTCGAAATTGACCTGTTAAGAATGAATGATCATCCCTCCTATTAAATCATAATCCATAATGTTCCTCTATGATGTCCTAATACACACACCTAAAGGGTTTCCTCTCACCCCCCCTCCTCCTCTCCAACCCAACCCTCCTCCCCGTCCTACACGCCCCTGCCTCCACATTCCTCCATACCCAAAACAATCTAGTCAGAAAAAGTAGCAACAAACAAATCACAAAGTCTTACTTAAGGAGATAATAGTCCTGCACTGAAGTGCGAGAGAACACCCCTCCTAAAGAATGATGCAATCATAATCCACCGATGCCAGGTGTCCCTGATGACTCACCTCCCTCACCACCCCTCCTCCCCTCCAACACCCGTCCCCGCAATATCATCGTGTTTGAACTTTTACCCGATCGAGAATTTGGCAACCCGTTACAGACGCGTGGACCACCCCTCCTAGATGATGAAACTGTCATAATCAGCTAACCCCTACAAGGTGTCTTCCATATATGCGTTTAGTACCAAACAAACAGACACAAATACAAAATCATATCGCCCCGAAGATTTTCAATATAATGAGGATGATTAATACTGAATCATTCACTTATTCAGTAAGGTATGACGGTGACGGTGCTACTCTCGTCCTTTGATGTGTAACCAACCAAGAAAAGGAAATCCATTTTAACCCTTACTAAGATTGACAATGTTCGCATTACGTAAATATAAGACAAAAATATATGCATATGACACTATCCATTTCTCACTCCATATGCATATATAAAAAAAAATACTTGCAAAGACCATAATCAATATCTTTACAAATGTTTACAAAGCATAATATAACAAAGATGCAACTCTAATAAGAATATCTCAACAGAAATTTCTTAACTTCGCGGGAACGATTGATAAACTTGCGAACTCCTCTCTTCTTTTAACATGTTATACTAGTCGTTCTTACATCCCAAAGGTATCTTCATAATAAAATACAATTCAGTGAAAAGGATCATGAAACTCTTGTTGTACCCAACATGCCTTTAATATGACTTTCAAGACACAAACACGCGTCCTAACAGGTGATAACACAAATAAGATAAAAATAACAGGCTTATATTTTTTGTGTAAATGTAAATGCGATAACTACCACTACGCACGTTTGAAAATTGCAGGCTTATACAACAGGTTAATCATAATATAACAGGTGCAACCCTAATAAGAATAACAACAGAAATTTCTTAACTTCGCGGGACGATTGATAAGCTATCTTACATCCCAAAGGCATCTTTCTAATAAAAATACAATTCACTCAAAAGGATCATGAAACTCTTGTTGTACTCAATGTCTTTATTATGACTTTCACAAACACACATCCTAACAGGCGATAATACAAATAAAATAAAATAACAGGCTTAAATTTTCTGTGTAAATGTAAATGCGATAACCACTATCTCATACCTTTGAAAATTTCAGGCTTATACAACAGTTTAATTACCTAACAGGTTGAAAAGTCACCGGTTTTATTCTATTTAGAGAGCATTAATAGGGTTTTCAACGCATCTGCGCGAGACCAAAGACGGGTTTCCCCACTCCTATTTCCGTCTGAACAGTTAATTATCTACCAACTAGGACCACCACCTGTCCCCACGTGCTGAACCAGTTATGTTTTGCTAATTAACCTCAAGGGTAATGCGGTATATTTCCTAAAATGTTCCCGCCTCAGCTCTCAATTTTGTACAGTCTACAATGCAAACTAGGAAATATGTTCAGCTTTCCCATATGTATAACTCTGTGCACGCCAATACAGTGCATTCTCTTCTGATATAAAAAGACCAGGGTAAACATCGATTAGGGATCCTCTGTTTATGATGATATAAGAAAAGATGAATTAGAACAGAAGGTGGACTAGCTTTTCAGTAATTTACTCCCCCTCCACAAAATTGTCTATAGTACCTCCCTACAAGTATATACGAAGAAAAGGAACTATGCAATGGTAACCACTAATGTTGGTTACTATAGTTTCATTCATCTAGCAAATATGCTGTTTTGTCTCCTACAGAACGGGAAAAATATTGTAAAAAGACACAAATAACCTTGCCGACGGGAAATAATCCAACTAAACTTTACTTCTCGATTTCCCTGCCATGGTCTTTCTCACCAGTCTACAAACATGCTATAAGAGACGGGGCTAGATAAGTTGCTATCTTTAAGTCGGACTACGGCGATTGTTGATTGTAGTTTCATTTATCTAGCAAATATGTTTTTTTGTCTCCTACAAGAACGGGAAAAATATTATAAAAGGACACAAATAACCTTGCCAACGGTATAATTCAACCAAACTTTACTTCTCGATTTCCCCGTCATTGCCTTTCTACAAATATGCAGCAAGAGATGGAGCTAGATAAGTTGTTATCTTTAAGAGACGATCACCTCACCGCCGGACTATGGTGATTTACTTTTCGGGAAACGTACATTCAGCCACCGCTTTTAAGTAACACATAGCATATATTTTCTCAAATCTCCTATACAAAGAGAAAAATATTTTTACGTTGACACTGAATAAAACTTGACACTCGATCTCTTTAATATTTTCTGAATATCTTAATACAAAGTCATACCAAATGAAAAAATATATATATCTTAACATCCTTTGCCTATGATTTTTCACTATGTCCCTAGTTGTTGTAGTAGCGAAAACATTTAAGGCCCCTATAAACTATTTTTATCTTCAAAATCAAAACACCTGTATAACAAGAAGGCTTTCACTTGATTATTTTTCCCTTTTAACAACTATGTCTTTATCAAAAACAAAAACTTTTATAAGATATAAAAAAAGAGGTAAAATAATATAACCCCCATGTTATAAAGCTTTTATAATTGTACGTGTATTGGACAATGACTAAGTCAAATTCGCCTAAAGCAGAGATTTTTTGACCAAGGATATGTTTACCCCTGTGAGTAAAAAAAAAATATTAGTGACACCCTCGATGCGATGGATCTTAGCAGACAGCATGTGATTTTCCAACTGATGCGTTTTTTTTTTTTTTCTTTTCTTAAACCGAGTTATCTATAAATCTTCTTTTGTTGTCTACATTAAATTCTTGTTTTATACATGGCAGTAAAGGGTATATGACGAGCAACATACAGTCGAGGAGGTAAGTTATAGAGAAAGGGTTGAAAATCACAGTCCTAAAGGGGAAAAAGCCGCAACCGAAGCAATATTTTCTAAATGACAAGTAAAAAAGCATTCGTTTAGGAGAAAAAATATTCGCATTACCTCATAATAAGGGAGGGAAAAGCTTCTTTTCATAACTTAGAGAAAGCAAAATGCCCTTTTTTTCAAATACAAGGGTGATTATTGAAGTAAATGTATATGAACTGAGCAGTTTTTTCAGACTTGGGAAATATATGGTAAGTGTTAAAATGTTATAGCATTGCTATCATCTTTAACAAAAAGTCTTATTTATCTAAAGATGCCTTCCTAAAACTCTGACAATGCTCCAGGCAATATCCAGATAACGGACAACCTCAGACAGGTATCAGGGAATACCCCTGCTTGTCACGAGATAATGACTTCACCGACATAGTAAAACCATTAATGAACGTGCGAAGTGAGGAAGAGGCGAACAATAGAGCGACACCATGGAAGTACTTTTCTCGTTTCCTTTCGTGAAGAACTGCATAGTTAATGAATATCTACAATGGAAATCGCACCCATTCAATCATTTGACCAAGGTAAACCCCATGTTCTAGATAGCTAGAAAGTTTTAGAAATGCTCGCCTCGGTTGTTGATCTTCGTAGCACATCGTTCTTCACACCCACTCGTTCCGCTAGCTCACGCTCTGTTCTCCCTATCAAACATGCCATATCTTGTTGGCGAGGCCTCACCCTTCTCCTAAATCTGCTCCTCCTCCCCTCTCCCCTCGACTAAGCGCGATGCTGTATTTACCGCGAGGATGTAAAAAATGGTGATTATAATCATAATTGGAGCTATAACATAACTTCACACAACACTAAATATGTATTGACATTGATTGACTTAGAATTGGTGGTGCTTATAGCCATATCAAGCTTGGAGTCCTTGCAAAACAAAAATTGATAAAAGAAATATAGATAATAGATATTATTATAATAGTATAAATCATATCTCGCTTAGCTCATTA
>NC_051395.1:12776384-12780824 GCF_015228065.2 Penaeus monodon | reverse complement strand
TGTACCACAGGTTGGGGGTGTGAGGTGAAGTCGGAGATCAACGGGGGAGCCGACAGGCTCTCCAGTCTGCTAAGGACTGGACAGTCCTTGTGTAGCTGCTGCTGTTGTCTTGTTCTGCTGGAGGATCATGGAATGTTGATTTCGTTTTGGATTCTGCGGCTTAAGTACAAGGGCGCTGTGTAAGCGCGCAGGGAACGAGGGGAGCCCGATGTCCAATGAGTGCATACATAGCTGTGGATCTGATGTGACCCAACCTGGGAAACTACACTAAACTTCAGGTTGTGGGGTCGTGCTGCTACACTCCACGATGGACTTGGCTTCTTAACATTCGCTTAGAGTCGAGCCTACTATCCCTCAAGGCAAGGATACAACAAATTGTTGCTGGTCGTGTCACCAAGAATATCTCCTCTCACAATAGGACTTCCTTCATGACTACCCTCTGACAACACATTCATTTACAGACTCCACCCAGTCCAAGACTCAGGTGGCACAGTTAAAATAGAATGTCTCTATAGAAATCTGTAATTCTGTAGAGATACTAGACCTGTTGCCCACAATTAAAGCCAGAGGAGTTGATGCTCTACACAGACAATTCAGTCCATGTCCACCATGGGAACCACTTCCAGTTTCCTTTGTCTTGCATGCACTTTGTCTTGGATATGCTAAGGCTCTTTGCTTACAGACGGATTTCACCAGAACCAGGAATAAGTGTCTCTCCCCAGCCAGTCACACCGACACAGCTGACATCTTTACAGATGGCACTGTCAGCCAACAGTCTGGAGAGGCAGGATCTGCATTTACCTACAATGACTATGTATATAGCAGAAGCAGCAATGGTGCATCAACCTTACAAGCAGACCTGTTTGCCACAAAGACAGTTCTCACATATGCTATTCATCTCAGTCAATCCAAAATCTGCCTTTTCTCTGATTCACTCTCAGCTCTACATACTTTGCAATGATCCAGTCATCATGATAATATACACCTCATGACGACAATTCTTTTCAAGTTACACCAGTTAACCATCCAGGGCAAGTCCATAACTTTCATCTGGATACCAAACCATGTTGGCATACCATGAAGTGACCAGGCAGACATAGCAGCAAAGGCCAGCAGCAACATCAAGCCCAGTATCAGCCAGATCAAGCTTTTAGCAAATCGTACCACCTACCAGATCTCACGGATACAACATCAAGTTTGGGTTTACGCAGGAACACCTTCTGCACGTTGCTATAAGGCAGCATCAGATTACGGGCAGGTTACTATCCCAAGGACTTTATTACGAAGGGACGCTGTTTTCATACACAGATTGCAATTGGGCTATAAATGCAACTGGGAAATGGAGTCCCACGAGATTGCCTGCATTGTCAGGAGGTAACATCAGAGCCTCTTATTCACTACATATTACAGTGCCGCCTTTTACAACCCATCAGACCAAGTGAACTGCCCAGCACACGCGACGTTGATCTCTCTTCTTTAGCTAACTTAACAGCCAAACAGCATACCCCTTCTGTTAGAGAATGAACACAATTTCAGGTTTGACTCAAATTTTCCCCCACCAAGATAAGATCTCACATATTCTTTTATTCACTGTTTACCCTATACAATACATCATAGCTATTCTATCTACGACTAATTCCAAGCTTCACACAGTGCACAACTATTGGGTGGCTTAGGCGAATCTCAAGTTATCTTGGATAGCGAATGATAAAAAAGAAAAAAAAAAGTTACCTTTATGCCACCCGGGAAGAACGACTCTGAAGGTGTTGCAATCTATCTGGCGGAATTGGATTTTTTCCATACTAAATATCAACTATTCAGCTTGTAGGAGGGACACTGGTAAGAAAGACCTTTGGTATTTGGTAGGCTGAGTATGTCTATAAGACACCTGGCAGCTGTATATGCAAAATTGCATTGATCTCTTCGATCGGGGCTATTAAAGAAGTATATCAAGAAAGAAAAATATGTAAAGTCTGAATTCATAATGTGTCAATGATGTTAGCTATAAGTACACAAGTACTAGATTTCAGCTAAAGATTTCTTGAATGTTGATTGTCAGATGATTATGTGTATTAAGTAACTGATGTAACTGTATTGTCAGGGTTCGACTTATAAAAAGATATAAGAATCAGAACGGTCAAGGTCAACGGAAAAACACCAGAGGAAACATACAGAAAGGTTTACTGTTACCGGCACTATACATACACATACATAGCAAAATATGTACAAACAGGAGCGTGGGAGTGAGAGATGATCCAGCGGAGCAGGTGAGGTCACATGGCGGAAAGGAGCACACAAGTCAGAAGTCACGGGACAACTACTGAATTTTTGACTGGTGCTCCTTTTATGGGCCGCGCCGATGTTTACAACGAAATCCTCGTCCCCCCACACGGGGAGAAGGCCAATCACGGGTGACCTGGGACCGCCCACTTTGACCGAGTATACATGACGGAAGGTCCAGTGTATGTTCGGTGAGGCGACCAATCACAGGCAAGCTACTGCCGCCCCGCGAGCCCCAGTGAACCTCATGAGAAGGACAGCAGTGCCCAAGATGAACTTGACATCTCGCCCCATCTTTTTAAGATAAGCATCCGGAGTGGATATTATCTACAAACATCTTGGGCACCGATGTTCTTGGCTCCTTCTAGCCTGGGCCACTGTCGGTTTCCTCTGGTGAATGTAGCTCCTGGACCTTCCCTTCCGTCACCCGCACTCTCCCGGCGATCACGGTCCTGCCTTCTGTCGGGCTTGGTGCACCGTCGCTCCTCCACCAGTCCCTCTACTCCCGGTAGCTTCTCCGGGGTCTCCTCGGCAGGCAGCTCCTCCGGGGTGTCCTCGGCAGGCAGCTCCTCCGGCGTGTCCTCGGCAGGCAGCTCCTCCGGCGTGTCCTCGGCAGGCAGCTCCTCCGGCGTGTCCTCGGCAGGCACTCCTCCGGGGTGTCCTCGGCAGGCAGCTCCTCCGGGGTGTCCTCGGCAGGCAGCTCCTCCGGCATGTCCTCGGCAGGCAGCTCCTCCGGCATGTCCTCGGCAGGCAGCTCCTCCGGCATGTCCTCGGCAGGCAGCTCCTCCGGCAGTCCGTTGCCCACCAGACCCTTGGGCGGGCATCCCACGCCAACTGGTTGTTCGGGCACACGTCCAGCACCCACCAGTTGCTTGTCCTGCGTGTCTCTGGCGGACAATTTCTCCTGCGTGTCCTGGGCAGGCAGTTCTTCCTGCGCAGGCGGCTCATCCGGCGTGTCCTGCGCAGGCGACGACTCATCCGGCGCGTCCTGGGCAGGCGACGACTCATCCGGCGCGTCCTGGGCAGGCGACGACTCATCCGGCGCGTCCTGGGCAGGCGACGACTCATCCGGCGCGTCCTGGGCAGGCGACGACTCATCCGGCGCGTCCTGGGCAGGCGACGACTCATCCGGCGCGTCCTGGGCAGGCGACGACTCATCCGGTGCGACTTCGGCAGGTAGACCTTCCGACAGCCCGATGCTCACCATCTCCTTGGGCGGGCATCCCACGCCAACTGGTCGTTCGGGTGCATATCCAGCACCCACAGTTTTCAAGCGGACATGCAACGGCGGCTAACTCCTCCGACTTACGTGCAGTCGCAGGCGTGGTGTACAATGTCGGCTGAGGCTTCCTCGACGGCGCCTGCTTCTTCCGACGGCCGTTCCCCGGAGAAGGCCAATCACGGGTGACCTGGGACCGCCCACTTTGACCGAGTATACATGACGGAAGGTCCAGTGTATGTTCGGTGAGGCGACCAATCACAGGCAAGCTACTGCCGCCCCGCGAGCTCCAGTGAACATCATGAGAAGGACAGCAGTGCCAAAGATGAACTTGACATGTATGTTATACTGTTCAGTTGGTTTAGGCATCACAATACATGCTTAGCCTTCAATTATAAACAGGGTACATTTTGAAGACTTTGCGAGTTTTACCGATCACAGGTATGTTCAGTGATATTGCCTCTCACCAACAGCTGGATGAGAATACGAGTGCATCGCTATTTACATGATTACATATTGTCAGTTTTTGTGCGAGGACGCATTCGAGATTTTTGCATGTAAATAGAATCATGACCTAAATATTGTTGACGGACAATTTTTTCCTTCTTTTTTCAGATCTTTGATCAGTCGCCTTTGAAAACAGAAGCAAGTAAGTTATATTATTCATATATATGTTTGTTCTGTAATTCTTATGGATCCCACATAAAAAGAAAAAAAAAAAACATTTGTAACTACTGCTATGAAATCAAACAATGTTTCGTGATAATTACCTACAGAGAGAAGCGAGGCGGTGCACGAGGAAGAGAGGGACGAAGTGCTGTGGACGAGCGAGTGCTCACCGCGGGTGGCGGGTGTTCGGCGTAGTCAGGACGCTCGCCTTCAGTGTGAGGTGGTCGCCCCCACAGGCTCTGTCCTCACGTGGTACAAGGACGGCGTGCCAC
>NC_051395.1:12762920-12768784 GCF_015228065.2 Penaeus monodon | reverse complement strand
GTAGTCTTACATACATACTTCAATATGCAACACACACACACTCATATATATACACATATATATTATATATATATATATATATATATATATATATATATATATATATATATATATATACACACATGTGTGTGTGTAGTTAAAGTTTTATACATTCATATAATACATATGTAAGAATATATATACATACATATATGTAAATGTGTATGTATATGTATTATATATGTATATATAACTAGAACTATATACACACACATGTACATGTATATACATACATATATATTTATATATATATATATATATATATATATATATATATATATATATATATATATATATATATATTCACATATATTTGTATATGTATATGTATACACACACATACCCATATATATACATATATATAAATGTATGGGTGCTTCCTGCTCAGGGTGATGTGAAGTGATGGTGTGGTAGACTAGATTGTGTTAAGTGCTTGATGAATGCTTTCTCGCTTGCAGCTGCCACCGCTGGCTAGCCTAGTGCGAAAAGGGAGTAGCTCTGCATAAGCATCCCCTGCCTCTTCATCATCCAGACTTCTGCAGTGCCCTCCTCATGGCCACCCATGGAAACTGGGCACCTTGCGGTCCCAGGCAAAACTGTGGGGGATCACAAAGGAGTAGGAGGCCCCAGAGGTATGGAGCCATGGCCCACCAGCTTGTGGACACGCCCTGGCTCCTTACCAACTCCTGCCCCTCAGATAACTCATTGGCAGTGCCTTCAATATATGGAGTGCTAGGGGGAGAGGTGTTGTCCCTCCTACCCAGCAAGCAAGGCAGGCTGTGGGTCAACCTCGGTAATTGAGGTAACACAGGTTGATGAGCATATTATGGCTATGAGACTGAAACATGCTTTTGGCTTCATGTCTCTTATTGCTGTGTACATTCCTACCAGTGTTTGTAAACTCAATGTGAAAGAGGTGAGTTGGCTATGAGATGTTTAGCCAGCCCCCATGGCTTGGGAGCTGATCCCAGCAGTGAGAACAGCTTCCTTCTCCGGGACTTTGCTTGGTCCCAGAGAATGAGGATTTCTGAATCCTGGTATCAGTGTTCCAACGCATTGCTGGACATAGTATAGTGATACAGGTATTGGGGGGAACCTATGGCATAGGGCTTGCATGCAGTGTTTACTCCCATCTGGCAGTCTGGTTCCATTTCCCTGACCTGTTAAGGGGTATGGTCATCCCTCTCTGGAAGGGGAAAGGAGATTGGTGGACTGTAGCAACTACAGTGGCATTACACTGCTCAGTATACCAGGCAAGGTTTTCACTCACATTCTTTTGAAATAGATCCATGACCACCTACTAAGACACCACAGACCGGAGCAGTCTGGATTCACTCCTGGCAAGTCCACAATAGATCGTATCCTAGTGCTTCGAGTAATTGTAGAATGCCATCACGAGTTCAGTTGTAGCCACATCAGCTTCAAGAAGGTGTCTGACTCGGTGCATCGAGAATTGCTATGGGAGAATCTGAGACGGATTATTGGCCTAATAGCAAGCCTATATACTGGTACTGAAAGTGCTGTCCAGTGTGGTGGGGAGTCTGTCGAACTTATTCCCTGTTAATTCAGGGGTAAGGCATGGCTGTGTCCTTGCACCAACACTTCAACACCTGCATGAACTGGATAATGGGCAAAGCTACCATCCAAAGTCAGTGTGAAGTAACACTAGGCAATATCAAGGTCTCAGACCTTGACTTTACCGATGATGTTGCGATCCTATCTGAGTCTCTGGAGTCACTGGTGGCAGCTCTTGGTGTATTTAGCAATTAGGCGAAGCCCTTGGGTCTAGAGGTCTCCTGGACCAAGATCAAGATTCAGGACTTTGGGAGCCTGTTAGGGAACCTGTTCAGTCGATCCATGCTTGTGGTGACTCTGGTCTGTCAGACCAAGAAGTCAGTAGATGGACTAGTCTGGCAGTAGGAGCCATGAAATCAACAAGAGCATTTGGAGATGTCAGTACCTATGCAGAAGAACCAAAGCCTTAATATGCCAGTTTTGCTCTATGGAAGCGACACCTGGACATTATCCAATGCCTTGGAGTCTCGTCTTGATGCCTTTTGTAACAAGTCCCTTTACCAAATCATGGGGGACAGCTGGCAGGACAATGCGTCCAACCGATGGCTACACCGTGAGACTGTCATGGGACCTGTTACTTGAATAATCCAAGATGGCCAACTCAGGCTCGTTTCCCTGTGGATGACCCTGCCCATCGGTTGTCTCACTAGCAGACAATCTTGGGGGGAAGAGGCCTGTGGGACGACCTGGGAGGTCATGGCTTGGGCAGCTCAACAAGTCCTGTTGCGAGGAGTTAGTGATTGGCTGAGGGCCTGTCTTGTCTCGCCATGAGGGACCCTCATAGCTGGAAGCAAAGGGTGGATACAGCTATGCGCTAGCGCTAACCCCTTATGATGATGAATTCATATATATGCGTATGTGTTTTTGTGTGTGCAAATATTTATAAATATATATATATATATATATATATATAATATATATATATATATATATATATATGTATATATATATAATATATATAATATATATATATATATATATATATATATATATATATATATATATAATATAAAATATTGATGTTTATTTTTATAAATATATACAAGTATATATTTATATATAAATAAATATATATGTATACATGTGTGTGTGTGTATGTTTGCGTGTATGTGTGTGCCCTGTGCAATTAAGTAATATATATATTATATATATATAATATATATATATATATATATATATATATAATATATTATAAAATATTATTTAAAATTCAAAACTATTGTGTGTTTTATATAAAACACGAGAATATACATTATATAAAAAGAATGATAAAAGAATATATATAACTATATATATATATATAAAATATATATATAAATATATATATATATATTATATATATATTAAATAGGAAGGGGCTCACAAGTGCAACCACACACTTTTAGGGAAAATGAAACATATAAATAAACTGCAGTGAATGCAAGATCATGAAGTTGAAAAAATTAGTTCATTGCAAGCAAAGAGCAACATTCTAGGTTATCTGCACATAATGACTATCATCTTGTGAAACTGTGTGAATTGCCTCATTACAAAATCGCTCTCCAGGGGCGTAACCGGATTCCATTCGAGCTTTAAAAGACGAAGAGCATCACAGGAAGTCCCACGTGTTCCTTCCATCCCGAAGAAGATCGGGTTTTTCTAGCACACACAGCTCTCTTTGCCTTAATTTACTCGGAAAAGTGCGTCTGCGTGGCCTGGTGGATTCTGAGGGAAAGAAGTCTTTGGGACCATAATCCTATTATATCTGTCCATAAAACATTTTCCTTACCTTAGATTTTTTTCTTACTGTTGTAGTCTATGTCTTATCTGTTATAATCTTAAATTGAAATATCTAACATCTGATGTAACCAACCACAGGAAGTAGCATGTGTTTACCATTCTCTTTGTCCTTTTTCCCAGCATAAACAATGATCCGAGTCCTCCTATTGGCGGTCAGCCTGATGGCAATGGCATCCCGTGACTGGGCAGCACGAGGATCCAGCCTCCACGTCCCATTCAATGTGCATCTGCGACTGCCAAAGGTTTTTTGTTACATTTGCTAGTCGTGCATGTGGCATGACTACTCCAGGCTACCCAAGAAGTAATTCAAAATATACTTATGTGTATAGTTCTAGGAGCTCCTATAGTAGATGGATGGTTGTGCATCTACTATCTTGTACTACTGGAGTCTTATCTCTTTGGGGAGTGTTTGTTGTGGGTGTGAGTACCCACAGGTATGGTTGGGTGCTGAAGGTGAAGTCGGAGATCAACGGGGGAGCCGACAGGCTCTCCAGTCTGCTAAGGACTGGACAGTCCTTGTGTAGCTGCTGCTGTTTTTCTTGTTCTGCTGGAGGATCATGGAATTTTTGATTTCGTTTTGGTTCTGCGGCTTAAGTACAAGGGCGCTGTGTAAGCGCGCAGGGAACGAGGGAGCCCGATGTCCATGAGTGCATACATAGCTGTGATCTGATGTGACCCAACCTGGGAAACTACACTAAACTTCAGTTGTGGGGTCGTGCTGCACCTCCACGATGGACTTGGGTTCTTAACATTCGCTTAGATTCGAGCCTACTATCCCTCAAGCAAGGATACAACAAATTGTTGCTGGGCGTGTCACCAAGAATATCTCCCTCACAAAAGGGCTTCCTTCATGACTACCCTCTGACAAAAATTCATTTTCGACTCCACCCAGTCCAAGACTCAGGTGGCCAGTTAAAATAGAAAGTCTCTATAGAAATCTGTAATTCTGTAGAGATACTAGACCTGTTGCCCACAATTAAAGCCAGGAGTTTTATGCTCTTCACAGACAATTCGTCCATGTCCACCATGGGGAACCACTTCCAGTTTCCTTTGTCTTGAATGCACTTGTCTTGGATATGCTAAGCTCTTTGCTTACAGACGGATTTCACCAGAACCAGAATAAAATGTCTCTCCCCAGCCAGTCCACACCGAAAACGCTGACATCTTTTCAGATGGCACTGTCACCAACAGTCTGGAGAGGCAGGGTCTGCATTTACCTACAATGACTATGTATATAGCAGAAGCAGCAATGGTGCTCAACCTTACAAGCAGACCTGTTTGCCACAAAGACAGTTCTCACATATGCTATTCATCTCAGTCAATCCAAAATCTGCCTTTTCTCTGATTCACTCTCAGCTCTACAACTTTGCAATGATCCAGTCATCATGATAAAATACACCTCCATGACGACAATTCTTTTCAAGTTACACCCGTTTAACCTCCAGGGGAAGTCCATAACTTTCATCTGGATACCAAACCATGTTGGCATACCATGAGTGACCAGCAGACATAGCAGCAAAGGCCAGCGGTAACATCAAGCCCAGTATCAGCCAGATCAAGCTTTTGCAAATCGTACCACCTAACAGATCTCACGGATACAACATCAAATTTGGGTTTACGCAGGGAAAACCTTCTGACGTTTGCTTTTAAGGCAGCTCAGATTACGGGCAGGTTACTATCCCAAAGGGCTTTATTACAAGGACGCTGTTTTCATACACAGATTGCAAATTGGGGTATAATGCAACTGGGAAATGGAGTCCCACGAGATTGCCTGCATTGTCAGGAGGTAACATCAGAGCCTCTTATTCACTACATATTACAGTGCCGCCTTTTACAACCCATAAGACCAAGTGAACTGCCCAGCACACGCGACGTTGATCTCTCTTCTTTAGCTAGCTTAACAGCCCAAAAAGCATACCCTTCTG
The DNA here is from genome assembly GCF_015228065.2 of Penaeus monodon. Classification (NCBI taxonomy): domain Eukaryota; kingdom Metazoa; phylum Arthropoda; class Malacostraca; order Decapoda; family Penaeidae; genus Penaeus; species Penaeus monodon. Next base: position 12,763,466 of record NC_051395.1, on the reverse strand, counting down.
TTAGAGAATGAACACAATTTCAGTTTGACTCAAATTTTCCCCCACCAAGATAAGATCTCACATATTCTTTTATTCACTGTTTACCCTATACAATACATCATAGCTATTCTATCTACACTAATTTTCCCAAACTTCACACAGTGCACAACTATTGGGTGGCTTAGGCGAATCTCAGTTATCTTGGATAGCGAATGATAAAAAAAAAAAAGTTACCTTTATCCACCCGGGAAAAACGACTCTGAAGGTGTTGCAATCTATCTGGCGGAATTGGATTTTTCCATACTAAATATCAAATATTCAGCTTGTAGGGGGGACACTGGTAAGAAAGATCTTTGGTATTTGGTAGGCTGAGTATGTCTTAAACACCTGGCAGTGTATATGGAAAAATTTCATTGATCTCTTCGATCGGGGCTATTAAAGAAACATATCAAGAAAGAAAAATATGTAAGTCTGAATTCTAATTGTCAATGTTAGCTATAACACAAGTACTAGATTTCAGCTAAATTTCTTGAAATTTGATTGTCAAGATGATTTACTGTGTATTAA
>NC_051395.1:12759609-12762820 GCF_015228065.2 Penaeus monodon | reverse complement strand
AATATATATATATATATATAGATATATATATATATATATATATATATAAATATATATATATATATAATTATAGATATATATATTATATATATAGAGAGAGAGAGAGAGAGAGAGAGAGAGAGAGAAATAAATTGTAATACTGAGGGAAAGAAAAGGGATCGGGAAACTTTGCGCAGATGTAATTATATTTTGACCACAACTCGTTTTTTTGTGAGATATAACATAACGTTCGAGAACGTTTGAGAAAACGTAGCCTGGTTGCCTCGGATCGAATATCCTAGCCTAGAATACACACACACACAAAACCACACACACACCCACACACACACACACACAACACGCACACGACAACACCCATAACACATACGCACAAGACACACACACCCAACACATCTACCACACACAGCATAGCATACTCACAGCAAACGCACACGACAACACACACACACAAACATACTATTTGTGGTTGTGTGTGCATACATATATTATTTATATATATGTATATAATATCCACGCGAGCGCCCGGCATGCACACACACACACACACACACACACACACACACACACACACACACACACACACACACACACACACACACCCATATAATATACTATATACTTTATATATATATTAGATATATATATATACATTATTACATGTATATACCACGTGAATATATATATATATATATATATATATATATTATATATATCTATAATAATATATATATTATATAATATATATATATATAGATATATGCATATATATTGTATGTATATATATATATATATATATATATCTATATATATATATATTATATATATATATATATATACATATATATTACAAGCTACAACACATAATGTACATCTATATATATGTCAATTTAGGGATATATATAAATACACACGGGGCCGCGGTGGCCGAATGGTTAGCGCATCGGACTCAGACTGTCCACGACGGCAATCCGAGTTCCGAAGGTTTCGAGTCCACCGGCCGGCGCGTTTATTCCCTTAGGCAAGGAAACTTCACCTCGATTTCCTTACCCTAGCCACTCGGTGCCCAAGCCAGCCCAAGTCGTGCCGGGTAAATAGAGATGTGACTCCGAAAAAAAAGAAAAGGAAAAAGAAAAAAAAAAAAAAAACAACCGGGGCGGAAGCAATGGCAAACCACCGCTCTAAATTGCCACGGAAAATCATGGGAAAGCCCATGTATCGTCAAGGCCGCGGTGGCCGAATGGTTAGAAGCGTCGGACCGTCCACGACGGCATCTGAGTTCAAGGTGTTCGAGTCACCGGCCGGCGCGTTGTTTTCACTTGGGCAAGGGAACTTCACCTCGAATGCCTACCTAGCCACTGGGGTTGCCCAAGCCAGCCCATCAGTGCTGGTCCCAAGCCCGGATAAAATATAGAGATGGATTCCTAAAAAGTAAACACCCGGCCTCTCCGTGGAAAGGAACTGGGGACCCTACCAAGTACTCACTCCAGAGCGATCTCAACCATGAACTACAATGTAAGTATCATGCTGTGACCACGGCGGCCTCAGACATGAACCTACCGTTAACACACACCACACACACCACACATATATATTATATCTATATATATCATATATATATATATATATATAGTGTGTGAACATACATATAAACAATATATAATATATATCTATATATATCTATATATATATATATATATATATAATATAATATATTATTATCTATATGTTTGTATACACACAGACAAAAAACACACACACACGCATATTTATATGTAGAACATATATACATATACATATGTGTGCAATGTGTCCCTTTATATATGTATAAATGTGTATATATATGAATGATAAATGATTTATCATAATAATATGTATATATTATATATATATATGTGTGTGTAAATACACGTAATATATATATGTGTGTGTGTAATATCATATATATATATCTAGTATATATGATATATATATATATCTATATATTATATATATATATATATTATATATATATATCTATATGGTGTGCAGTAAACGGACACGTGTGCCTAACGGCAGTTCATAAGATATCTTTAGTTCTTATACATAAAAGTGACTGTGATCTTGTTTTATGTAATACATATCTTAAGTCATGTAAGAGAACCTGTGGTAGGTTAAGTAGCACTGCTTATCTTTGGCAATATTCCTTGGCCATGCTGTTGTTTAGATTGCTTGCAGATTTGTCCTGCAGTGACTCCCGCAGATTACACATCGTGGCGCGTCCTCACTACAGTACATTTACTATTTTTTTTTCCAATCTATATCACAAACGCGCAGATGAATTAGTAAATGCGCATGTACTAACAATAGTTGATGTGTGAGTTATATTACGACAACATCAAAACAAAATTAATAAAGTTAATGACTCATTCCTTTTCAAAACCTGTGTATTATTACTTCTCTTCTACAGACTAAGAAATTCATACTTATTGACCATATAACTGGTAGGCAAATGGTTTAAATCATATTAATCTTCCCCATGCACAGAGAGTACACGGAAAAAAAAATACATGCAATACTATATGTCTATATAAATGTAAAGGTATTAATGTATATATATATATATATATAATTATATTATATATATATGTATAGAATATATATATATATAGGAATATATATATATATATATATATAATATATATATATATATATATATATATATATATATATATAGTGGAAAATTTGTTCAGTATAATCGCAGTTTATATAGATAAAAAAGAACATGCTGAACGGTTATGACGTTTCTAGTGTTTTCTACAGGACAATTTAATTTCACAGACACAATGAAGGATAATCTATGACCCAAGTTAGACACTATGCAATGGCTGATGGTGACAGACTTTCACTCACGCTAGCTAGCCTGATGCAAAAAAGAGAGGCATTCATGGATAAGCCTCCATTATAGCTTCTCCATCAAGACTTCCACAGTGCCCTCCATCCATGAAACTGGGACTTTGGTGGTCCTGAGGCTAACTGTGGAGAATCTTGGAGTAGTAGGAGGCTCTACAAGTACAAAGTCATAGCCCACCGGCGTGTGGGACACGTCTGAGTTCCTAACAACCTACTCCTGTCCCACGCCCCTTAAGTTAATTGTGGCTCATGGAGGCGGACCTTGCCAATCCTCCCCACGATAAACCCTCCGCCAGTGCTGGGGAGATTAGTACTGTGGGGT
>NC_051395.1:12744609-12754609 GCF_015228065.2 Penaeus monodon | reverse complement strand
CACATATGTATATAAATGCATACATATATACATATATATATATATATATATATATATATATATATATATATATATATATATATATTATATATATATATATTTATTTATATATATATATATATATTTTTTTTTTTTTTTTTTTTTTTTTTTTAACGGTAGGTTCATGTCTGAGCCGCCGTGGTCACAACATGATACTTAATTGTAGCTTTCATGTTGTGATGCTCTTGGAGTGAGTACGTGGTAGGGTCCCCAGTTCCTTTCCACGGAGAGTGCCGGTGGTACCTTTTAGGTAATTATTCTCTCTATTTATCCGGGCTTGGGACCAGCACTTGACTTGGGCTGGCTTGGCCACCCAGTGGCTAGGTAGGCAATCAAGGTGAAGTTACTTGCCCAAGGGAACAACGCGTCGGTCGGTGACTCGAACTCTCGAATTCAGACTGCCGTCGTGACAGTCTTGAGTCCGACGCTCTAACCATTCGGCCACCGCGGCCTTATATATATATATATATATATATATATATATATATATATATATATATATATATATATATATATATATATATATATATATATATATGTATATATATATATATATATATATATATATATATATATATATATATATATATATATATATATATATATATATATATATACTACAGGTGCAACCACATATTTCTGAGGAAAATGGAAACGTCGAAAATATTAGTTCATTGCGAGCAAAGAGCAAAAATTCATTGCCAACATACCATGTTATCTGCAAGTAATGGCTATCATCTTGTGAAACCGCGTGAATTGCCTCATTAGAAAATCGCTATCCAGGGGCGTAACCGGATTCCATTCGAGCTTTAAAAGACGAAGAGCATCACAGGAAATCCACAGTGTTCCTTCCATCCCGAGGAAGATCGGGTTTCCAGCACGCACAGCTCTCTTTGCCTTAATTTACTCGGAAAGGTGCATCTGCGTTGCCTGGTGGATTCTGAGGGGAAAGGGGTCTTTGGGACCATAATCCTATTATATCTGTCCATAAAACATTTTCCTTACCTTAGATTTTTTTCTTACTGCTGTAGTCTATGTCTTATCTGTTATAATCTTAAATCAAAATATCTAACATCTGATGTAACCAACCACAGGAAGTACCACGTGTTTACCATTCTCTTTGCCCTTTTTCCCAGCATAAACAATGATCCGAGTTCTCCTGTTGGCGGTCAGCCTGATGGCAATGGCATCCCGTGACTGGGCAGCTCGAGGATCCAGCCTCCACGTCCCATTCGATGTGCATCTGCGACTGCCAAAGGTTTTTTGTTACATTTGCGAGTTAATATACCAATGTTTTTATCACGAAGGGACGCTGTTTTCATATACAGATTGCGATTGGGCTATAGATGCAACTGGAAAATAGATGAGAGTCCCACGAGATGCCTGCATTGCCAGGAGGTAACATCATAGCCCCTAATTCACTACATATTACAGTGCCACTGTTTACAACCCATCAGACCAGGTGACCTGCCCAAGACAGGCGACGTTGTTCTCTCTTCTTTAGCTAGCTTAGCAGCCAAACAACATACCCCTTCCCTTAGAGAATGAACAAACTTTCAAGTTTGTTTTAAATTTCCCCCCACTAAGATAAGATTTCCTCATATATTCTTTTATTCACTATTTATCCTATACAATACATCATAACTATTCTATCTACGACAAATTTCAAGCTTCACACAGTGAACAACTACTGGATAACTTAAGCGAAACCCAGGCCACCGGCTAGAGTGACTCTGAAGGTGTTGATACCTATCTGGCGGAATAAGATTTTTTCCATACTAAATATCAACCATTCACCTTGGAGGAGGGATACTGGTAAGGATGACCTAAAGGGTATTTGGTAGGCTGAGTATGTCAGTAAGACACCTGGCAGCTGTTTATGCAAAGTAGCATTGATCTCTTCGGTCGGAGCTATTAAAGAAGTATATCAAGAAAGGAAAATATGTAAAGTTTGAATTCTTAATATGTCAGTGATGTTGGGTACACAAGCACTAGATTTCAGCTAAAGATAAACTGATTTCTTGAATGTTGATTGTCTGTTGATTACGTGTGTTAAGAGATTTCCTTTCAGTTGAATAAAAATGTAACTGATGCCCAAACCAACTGTTCAGTTGGTTTGGGCATCACAATTCATGCTTATCCTTCAGTTTTACTGATCACTATGTATGTTCAGTGATCATGCCCCTCAGCAACACCTGGATAAGAATACGAGTGCATCGCTATTTACATGATTACATGTTGTCAGTTTTTGTACGAGGACGCATTCGAGATTTTTGCGTGTAAGTAAAATCAACGCCTAAATATTGTTGACAGATTTTTTTTTATTATTTTCTTTTTTTTTTCTTTTTTAGATCATCTTTGACCAGTCGCCTTTGAAAACAGAAGCAAGTAAGTTATATTATTCATGTAAATGTCTGTTCTGTAGTTCTTATGGATCCCACATGAAAGACCATTTGTAACTATTGCCATGAAGCCATACAAGGTTCACATGCAAAGTCTCTCATGATAATTACCTACAGAGAGAAGCGAGGAGGTGCGCGAGGAGGAGCTGGACGAAGTGCTGTGGACGAGCGAGTGCTCGCCGCGGGTGGCGGGTGTTCGGCGTGGTCAGGACGCTCGCCTTCAGTGTGAGATGGTCGCCCCCACAGGCTCTGTCCTCACGTGGTACAAGGAAGGCGTGCCACTGCACCGAGAGGTCAATAAACATAAAACTACAATGCCATTCTCGTAGTATATAATTTCTATAAACATAATATGTATGAGAATGTGATTGACTTTTTCATTATATTTTCATACTAAGATAAAGGGGAAATAAAGAGTTTGGTAATACTTAATACAGGGTTCCAAGGTCGAGGTAGGTTCCACGCCCCAAGAGCTTCTGGAAGAGGCGACCAACATGCTGGGTCTGGAGGGGGACTTGTCCTCAACAGCGTCTACGTCCGCCTCCGTCCTGCAAGTCTCCTCCGTCGTCTATTTGGACTGCATCTCCGATCAACACCAGGTCTGTTAGCATCAGAAGCAGAATCATCCTAACCATACTTGGAAATATGCAATTGCCTTTACATTAACTTTTCTTTTTATCCTTACACAGGCGACATACAAGTTGGAGGTGAGAGCACCACGGAGTCAGAAGTCTTACTCTCGTCTTTTTACTGTAGTTATCGTAGGTAAGTCTACTTCACTGTTAATGAACAATTAACAATACCTATGCAATATCCCTACTACAGAATGTAGATAAAGGTGCGAACGCTACAGTGGAAATAATAAGTATATCCCCTGGTACGAGAACAGGCGACGAAAGCGAGACACTGGAGGAAGGCCCCACGTGCCGCCTGGGCGCCCTCGTTAACGCTCTGCCTCGCATCTACCAACACTCCCCCGCGGCCATGGGCCATGTAGGGGACTCCGTGACGTTGCCTTGCCGCTCGCAGGGCCACAACGTCACTCGGGAATGGTTCCTCAATAATGAGAGGATTTCTGGCAACGCCATTTATCAGGTAATTCCAACATTTCTTTACATTTCTCCACTGTTAATGTATATCTCAAGCAGAGCAGGATGGAAATATATATAAGACGGTATTTTCGCTGGATGTGAGTAAACAATCTTGAGCAGATAATCCATATGACAGATGCATATCATAGTATAAAAATGTTTTGCATTTAGATCTCAACCACCGGCGACCTGATGGTGCGGCGGCTGAGTGCACAGGGTCGCACACGGTACACGTGCAAGGTGACCAGCACGAGGTTCTCTGCCCTCAGTGACACTGTATTAACTGAAGTAAGTCGCATAATGATTGTTTCTGATATACATACATATATGTGTGATACACACACGCCTATATATTCATTTATAAGTGTGTGTGTGTGTGTGTGTGTGCATGTATATGCATACAAATGTGTAAATGTGCATATACAGTATACCCTTCCTCTTTCTTTCGCTATGTCTTTCTCCCCCTATCTATTAATTTCTATATGCATGTATATACATAAGTACATTTATCTATTTATTCCTTTATATGTATACATATGTATGTGTGTGTATATATATATGTGCACACATATATGTATAAATGTGTGTGTGTGTGTACACACATACATTTATATATGTGTGATGTGTATGTCAGGAAAGACAAGGGGAAACCACCCTGACAGGTTTTTTCCCTTGTATTTGTGGCAGACATCTCTGGAAATGGCCCTCAGTCCAGTATAAAAGTGGTGAATGGTGTCATGGAGAAACAGAGCACTAGAATGATATATATATATATATATATATATATATATATATATATATATATATATATATATTTCTTTACTTATTCGTTTATATATACATACATATATGTGTGTGTGTTTATCTATGTGTACATATATATATATATATATATATATATATATATATATATATATATATATATATATATATATATGTTGTGCGTGTGTGTGTTTTGCATGAATGTGTGCATAGTCATGAGTGTTTGTACATATATGTATGAATATATATTTCCAGATGGTGATTATGTAATGACCATCGAATCGGACTCCAAGATGACGGTGAAGACCCGCTTCGAAGCTGACCTCTCTGGATTACGCCCGCGTATTATGACTGATGATGTACCTCCACTTATAGCTTTATAACTTTATGTGTGATTTTGCCTGGAAATCCAAGGCTCTTAGAGAGAAAGAATTAGAGGAACGCTTAAATTAACTTGTCCTTTATTTCCTCTGTAATTAGAGGAACTCAGGTAATGAACAATGTTCATGTTTCTCTCTCTCAGGAAACTTAAGGTTTATATATTGATAGCAGCTGCTACGCATATAAGATGTACATCGTGGTACGTCTATTGCAGTATTATATGGTAGCTAATAATAATATTGAGTTTGTTATTTAGTTGCATTACAATAACATCAAATAAAATTAGAAAGTTATATTGACTCATTCCCTTCAAAACCTGTATGTAAATATTTTATTTCCACAGTCGCAGTAGAATTCATATTAAATTGACTATACAACTATGAATTTATGAATTTATTCATTTATATATATATATATACATATTTACACACACATATATGTACACACACACACACACACACACACACACACACACACACACACACATATATATATATATATATATATATATATATATATATATATGTATATATATATATTATACATATATTATATATATTATATATATGCATGTCATATAATGATTTATTTATTCATTCATATACACATTTATACATTTACATAGACACAAATATGGAAGAAAAAACCACAATACAAAAGTGTCTCACTCCCCTTCTTGGCACCTTCTCTCCTGCTCACCTGCGCCACTCTCAGGACTTCATCTCCCGCGTTCGTGGAGCTTCACCGGTGACCATGATGAGCTTGGACGTTGACTCCCGGTTCACCAAGGTCCCGCTTGATGATGTCCTGGCTTTCCTCCAGAGGAGACTCCCCGCAGAGGATCCTCGTCTCCCTCTGCCCACCGACGTCTTCCTCCAGCTGATTCGTCTGTGTGTGGAGTCTAATTCCTTTTCCTTTGAAGGTCGCTTCTACTCTCAGATGTTCGGTGTTGCCATGGGCTCTCCCCTCTCTCCAGTCCTGGCAAACCTGTTCATGGAATTCTTCGAGTCTGAGCTTCTCCCTTCCATCTCCATTCGGCCGTCGATCTGGCTGAGGTATGTCGACGACGTCTTTGCTCTCTGGCCTCATGACCCTGCTCTGTTTCCGGGTTTCCTGATGCAGCTGAACTCTCTCTCTCCTTCCATCTGTTTCAAGGTGGAATGGGAGGTTGACAACAGGCTCCCTTTCTTGGACACCTTAGTCCATCGCTCTGCTGACCACTTCTCCTTCTCCATATACAGGAAACCCATGCATAGTGGTATGTACATACACTTCTTCTCATACCACCCTCTCCATGTGAAGAGAGGTGTTGCCACCTCGCTGTTCCTTCGCGCCCTTCGCATCTGTGACCCCCAGTACCTGGATGGAGAGATCGTCTTCCTTCGTCGCTCTTTCTCCAAACTGGGCTACCCTGGTCATGTTCTCGATGCCGCGTTATCCAGGGCGCGGCGTACCTTCTATCACGACTCTCCTCCTAAATTGACTCCTCATTTGCCCGTCCTCAGCCTGCCCTACACTGAGGAAATTTACTCTCTCCGTCGCCCTCTTCACCCTCTCAACTGCAAGCTGATCTTTCGCCAGGTGAACACTCTCCGTCGCAACCTGGTCCATACTAGCCCTCCTTCCTCCGCAAAGGTGGGCACCTATGCTGTTCCTTGTGCCTCCTGTGACAAGCAGTAATTTGGCGAAACAGGCGCCAGTCTTACCAAGCGTCTGTCTCAACATAAGTACGCTATATCCAGGGGACACAACAATAACGCCCTCTTTTGCCATCAGTGGGACACTGGCCATCAGATGAACTGGTCAGCAGCGCGGATTGTGTTTCCTTCCGCCGATGTCCACTCCCGCAGACTGGTGGAATCTTCCTTTATAAAGCTGCTGCCTAATTTCAACTTGAACAGCGGCTTTTCTCCTGCTGACAGCCTCCTTCCTTCCCATATCCTCCGCCTTCTACCGTATGCCGGCCACCCGGCGCATAGTCCGCCCGATCCTCCGACCTGATGTGACCTTCCTCTGCTTCCGTTCGTCTGTCCTCACCCGCCCCGTGTTCCCGCGTTGCCTCTCCTCTCTCTCTTTTATACCCCCTCCTCTCCCTTTCCTCTTCAGACCTGAAGATGGAATCCAGGTGGATTTCGAAACTGTAGTCTCATTTTCAATAAATCTAGTTTTTGTATTGTGGGTTTTTCTTCCATTGTATCAGCACGGAAGAGTGTTTTGCTATTCAGACACAAATATGTATATGTAAATATGTATATATATGTATATATATATATATATATATATATATATATATATGTATATATATATATGTATATATATATATATATATATATATATATATATATATATATATATGCATATATATGTATATATACATATATACATGTGCGCATGCGGGCGCTCGCGTATTATATCTATACCTATATATAGATATATAAATGTATATACTCACATAAATGTGTATACATGCGCGCGCGGGCGCTCGTGTGTGGTTGTGGTGTATTTATATACATATGTTGTGCGTATGCGTGTGTGTGTGTGAGCGTGTGTGTGAGCGTGTGTGTGTGTGTGTGTGTGTGTGTGTGTATGTGTGTGTGCGCATTATAGGCTAGGATATTGTCTTCCGAGCAACCAGGCTACGTTTTCTTAGCTGTTATTGTATCTCACAATAAAGCACAGTGGGTTTTAAAATATAATTACACATTTGCGCAAAGTTTCCCGGTCCCTTTTCTTTTCCTCAGTATTACATTTTTCTTTCTGGTCACGGGCGCACATCTGTTTTGCGACGGACTAGAAATTCTGTCGACATGAACGGCTTACTCAAGGAATGGTTGCGGAACAGGCCGCTTGGAGGGCAGTCCTTTTGCTGCAAGAAGACTGGTCGAAAGAGGTTCTCTGCTCCTCCGTCGGCCAGGAGGCCTCGGATAGTTGACAAACATATTTAATTTTTTCTGTTATGGATGAAAATGTACAAATTTAACAATATTTTGATGCCACCTGAGTGTCTATGTGTGTACACACACAGGCACAGACACGCACTCAAACACACGAACAAACACACACAAACACATAAACACACATCCAAACACACATGCACACACAAACATATGTGTATATATATGTATGTGTGTGTATCTGCATATATATATGTATATGTATATATATATCTCCATCCCCACATGTGTGTCTGATTATGATTTAAGGAAGCAACCTATCACGGAAGAGCGACTTTTATTGTTAATCCATGTAACCTTAAGAGGTGTGGCTACAATTCACTTGTTTTGGAAATTTGTTCAGTATAATCGTGAGTTATATATATTAAAAAGAACATACTGAAACGTTTATGACGTTCTATTGATTTTTCTACAGGACATTACTTTTACAGAAACAATGAAGGCTAATCTAAGACCCAAGTTAGACACTACGCAATGGCTGATTGGTGACACTATCAACTCATAACATCGGAGTGCATGTATCAATGACACAAGATATTTCCTTAAATCACCCGCACACACACACACACACACACATATTTATATACATGTGTGTGTGTGAGTGTATATATATATATATATATATATATATATATATATATATATATATATATATATATATATATATATATATATATATATATATATATATATATATATATATATATATATATATATGATATATATACACACACATATGTATGTGTGTGTGCCTGTGTGTGTCTTTCATTTACAAGTTATGCTCTTGAATCTTTTGCAGGAATACGATTCAACTTATATTCATATTATTTGATGTTATTGTAATATAACTAAATAAATAACTATCGTTCACATTATTATCCACTCAATCTGTTTTTTCAGCAAAAGTTTTTCTCTAGCATATACCCTTATGTACGGTCGAGTCGAAGATCATTTCATAGTTACAGTCTGGAAATATATAATCATATATGTATTCATATACCTTTATATTACACAGACATATTTCTAGCTGTATGCTTATTCATGTACATATATTCATTCTATATATATGTATGTATGTATATATATACTTACACACATATATATGTGTCCACATATAATGTAATAAATACATATTGGCTAATTTATACTCGTATATATATATTGCTTGCGTGCTTCTGCTTAGGGTGATGTGGTAGCTCTTAATTTGCAGAAAATGTTTGCATACCTTCTCACTTTCAGCTGCCACTGCTGGCTAGCCTAACGCAAAAAAGGGAGCAGTCATGGATAAGCCTCCCATGCCAACTCACAGCCTCTACATCAAGACTTCCACAGTGCCTCCTTGTGCCATCCATGAAAACTGGGTACTTGTGGTCCTTGGATTAACTGTGGAGGATCTTGGAGCAGTAGGAGGCTCTAGAAGGATGGAGTTATAGCCCACCGGCGTGTGGACACGACATGGTTCCATACCAACTCCCAGCCCCATGGAGTTAATGTGTGGTTCTTGGGAAGCTGACATTACCAGTCCTTCTCAAAATAAAACCTCTGTCAGTGCTGGGGGAGGGGTACTGTGGGGTAGGTTGTGGGCCCCGTTGGGAAGTCAACTGACGGAGCTCAGGATAGGAGTGGGGTTCACTCATCCCCCACAGGTGGATGTTGGGAACCACAGTCTGCATCCACCTGGAGTGACTGCCCAAGACTCAACCTCAGACAGGATATCCTGTTGTTGCCTCTTTGCATCAACATAATATATTATCTCCTCAATATCTGATATAATCTTAATAGTTCATACTAGTCATATTTCTCTCACAGATCTTACTCTTTCAACTTGTATTAATTTGTTTAGACAAATGTAAAGGAAAGTTCACAACTTATTAGAGAATCTACAACTAATTTATTAACTGTAAAGTATTATATATAGTAAACATGTAAAGTCAATCACATAAATTTATACGTCAATAATATAACATCTGAGTTCATTATAATTCAATACAATAATTATACCATATTAATTATCCATCTTTTAACTTTAACAAATAACTTGCCACTTTACTCTAATTGTTAACATACAAACTGCATAATATAAATTTAAGCAAGCTGTTATTAATTAACCAATGTCAATGCTTAAAATAGAGTAAAGTTAATAAAAGAATTCCTTTCTTCCATACAATGATTAAATCATAAAAATATTTGTAAGCAAATTGAAATACAGAAATTAGTGAGAATTATATTTAGGCAAGATGAATTACTTATACCAAGCAATTTAGAATACTAAGTTATGTTTACACAATTACTAACTTAAATCAAGATTATTCCATCAAAGTAATGAGTTCATTCTGAAGGAAAAATAACATAAGTTAATGTTTTGACTTAA
>NC_051395.1:12739651-12744509 GCF_015228065.2 Penaeus monodon | reverse complement strand
AAAGGAAATGGGGGGGAAACCGGGCAAAAAAACTTTTCCCCTTTTTTTGGCATACCCCCAAAGGGGACCTCCCGGGGGGGGTTTTTTTTACCAAAAGGCCAAAAAGGGGGTTTTTCACCACCTTCAAAAGCCAGAAATATAAGAACACAAAACCACAGTTGGAAAACCTGGAAATAAAAAGTCGATTTGCTTCAAAATTTTGTTCCTCCATCGGTCCATCACTTGGGGTTCTTGGTGATAGAATTGAATGGGTCTAGAGGTTTCCTAAACCAAGTAATGGACTGAAAGGCCCATGTTGGGGAGTCGTCAAAATTTCCCTGTTTTGGTAACCCTGGTCTGCCCAACCAAAATAGAAGGTTTGGGGCAAGATAAAAGTAGGAGCCATGAAATCAACCAGACCATTTGGATGTTCATCCTATCAAAACCACCTTAATTTGGGTTTTGCAAAGGAACCCCGGGCAACCGGGACCAAATCAAGTTGGATTTTCCTGGGCCCTTTGGCCTTTTGACCGGTCTTAAAACCAAATCATGGGGACAGTTTGGCAGGACCATGTCAACAGGCAGGAGATGTCAGCCATGAAAAAACCAAAGCCAATACCCTTTTTTCCTTTTGGGAAAGGAACCCGGGCCCCAATTTTGGGTTTTCCTATTTTTTACCCCCAAAAAATCTGGGGGAAAGCTGGGGACGGACCTGGGGAAGGTCAGGGCTGATTTAAAATCCGTGCCAATTGGGGTGTTTTGGGATGGCCTTGGGGTTGTCTCCCCAAAAATTTGGGGGGGGCCTTTGGGGGCCCTGGGGGGAAAAGGTGGACCCCAAAAAGTCCTGTTGCAAATTTAGGATGGTAAACTTTTGCTCGTAGGTTGGGCTGGGCAAAATTAAATTTTTATTAATTATAATAATTATAATTTATGTTTTTTTAAAAAATTAAAAAATTATATTTTTATAATATAAAAATATGATTTTAAAATTTTAAAAATTATATATAATATAATATAAAAAATTTTATATATATTATAAATTTATATATAAAAATATATAATATATATAATTAATATAATATATTATTAATATAAAATAATATATATATATAATATATTATAATATAAAAAATATAAAATATATATATAATATATAATATATATATATATATATATATATATAAATATAATATGAGTTTATTTTAAAAAATATTACAAGTTTTTATTTAAAAAATAAATATAATGAAAAATGGTGTGGGTGGGTGTGTTTGCTTATTGTGTGCTGTGCAATTAAGTAATATAATATTATATATATATATATTATATATTTTAAAATATATATATAATTTATAAAATAAAAATTATATATATAATAATATATATTTAGTATTGTGTTTTTTAATATCCAAAAAATATACTTTAATATAAAAGAATATGCTAATATAAAAATATATATAATATATATATATAATATATTAAAATAAATATTATATATTTATATATATGTTATAATTACATAGCAGGGGTCACAAGGAAAACCCCCCAACTTTTGGGGAAAAATAAAAACATAAAAATAAAACTGCAGTGAAGCAAGTTCATGGATTTAAAAATATTTGTTTTTTGCAAGAAAAGACAAATTCTAGGTTTCTGCCAAAAGGGGACTTCATTTTGTAAAACCCGTGAATTGCCCCTTTAGAAAATCGTCTCCAGGCGTCCCCGGATTCCTTCGACTTTAAAAGACGAAGAGACCCGGGAAAGTCCCAGTTTTCTTCCACCCCGGAAAAAGATCGTTTTTCCCAGCAACACAGCTCTCTTTGCTTAAATTTACTCAAAGTCTTCTGCGTGGCCTGGTGGTTTCTGAGGAAAAAAATTTTTGGCCCATAATCCTTTTATATTGTCCAAAAAATTTTTTCCTTCCCAGTTTTTTTCTTACTTTTGAGTCTATGTTTTATTTTTTATAATTTAAATTGAAATATCTAACATCGATGTAACCAAAACCACAGGAAGTAGCTTGTTTACCATTCTCTTTGTCCTTTTTCCAGCATAAACAATATCCGAGTCCCCCTATTGGCGGTCAGCCTGTGGAAATGGCATCCGTGAGGGCAGCACGAGGACCCAGCCTCCTCCCTTTCGATGTGCTTGCGACTCCCAAAAGGTTTTTGTTAATTTGCTAGTGGCATGGGGCAGATCCCAGGTCCCAAAAAAAGAAATTTTAAAAATATACTTAGGTATTTTTTGGAGCTCCTAAGTAAGGGAGGGTTTTGTGACTACTATTTTTGTACTAGGGGTCTTATCTCTTTGGGGAGTGTTTGTTGGGTGTGATACCCACAGTAGGGTTTGGGTACTGAAGGTGAAGTCGGAGATAAAGGGGGGGAGCCGACGGCTCTCCAGTCTGCTAAGGACGGGCAGTCCTTGTGTAGCTGCTGCTGTTGTTTTGTTCTGCTGGAGGACAGGGAATTTTTGTTTTGTTTGGTTCTGCGGTTTAAGTACAAGAGCGCTTGTAAGCGCCAGGAAGGGGGGCCCCGATGTCCAATGAGTCTACATAGCTGTGGTCTGATGTGCCCCAACCCGGGGAAACTACACTAATTCGGGTTGGGGGGTCGTGTGCACCTCCCGATGGATTTGGGTTCTTAACTTCGCTTAGATTGGGCCCTACACCCTTAAAGGGAAAGGATACAAAAAATTGTTGCTGTCGGTCACCAAAAAAATTTTCCCCTCTACATAGGACTTCCTTCATGATACCCTTGACAAAAATTCTTTTACGATCCCCCCCACCCAAGACCGGTGGCCATTTAAAAATAGAATTCTTAAGAAATCTGAATTTGTAGAAAGACCTGTTGCCCACAATTAAAGCCAGGGGTTTTGAGCTTTAAGGACAATTCAGCCATGTCCACCAGGGGAACCATTTCCAGTTTCCTGTCTTGCAGCACTTTTTCTTTGGGTATCAAGCTCTTTGCTTAAGACGGATTCACCAAACCAGGAAAAAGGCTCTCCCCAGCCCCACCGAAAAGTGACACTTTACAGATGCACTGTCACCAACAGTCTGGAGAGGAGGTCTGCATTTACCTACAATGACTATGTATATGCAGAGCAGCAATGGATCAAACCCTTTCAAACAGACCGTTTTTCCCCAAAAACAGTTCTACATATGCTATTCTCTCAGTCAAACCCAAAAACTGCCCCTTTTTCTGATTTTATCTCACTCAAACTTTTCAATGATCCCGTCATCAGATTAAAAACACCTATGACGACAATTTTTTTCAAGTTACACCCGTTTAAACCCTCAGGGAAAACCATAACTTTCATCTGGACCAAAAACCATGTTGCATACCAGAATGACCAGGCAACATACAGCAAAGGCCCCGGGAAAATCAACCCAGTACAGCCGTCAACTTTTCAAAAGACCACCTATAGATTCACGGGTACACATCAAGTTTGGGTTTACGAGGAACCCTTTTGCCGTTTTATAAGCAGCATAGATCGGGGAGGTTTCTATCCCCCGGACTTTTTAGAAGGACGCGTTTCAACCAGATTGCAATTTGGGCTATAAAAAGCAACTGGGGAAAGGAGTCCCACGAGTTGCCTGATTTTCAGGAGGAACACAAGCCTCTTTTACTACAATTTCAGTGCCGCCTTTTTTAAAACCCCTAAGACCCAATGAACTGCCACACACGCGACGTTTGACTCTCTTTTTAGCTACTTAACAGCCAAAAGCATACCCCTTCTGTTAGAGAATGAAACAATTTTAGGTTTGACTAAAATTTTTCCCCCCCCAGAAAGACTCACATATTCTTTTATTCATTTTTTCCCCATACAATACTATAGTATTCTATCTACGACTAATTCCCGCTTCACACAGTGCCCAAACTATTGGGTGGCTTTGGCGAATTCAAGTTATCTTGGGTAGCGAATGAAAAAAAGAAAAAAAAAATTACCTTTATCCACCCGGGAAAAACGACTCTAAGGTTTGCAATCTATCTGGGGAAATTTATTTTTTCAACTAAATATCTACTATTTAGCTTTTAGGGGGGACATGGTAAAAAGACCTTTTGGATTTTGGGAGGGGATATGTCTATAAACACCCGGGGTTTTATATGGAAAAATTTCATTTATCTCTTCGAGGGGCATTAAAGAGCTATCAAAAAAGAAAAAAAATGTAAAATTGAAATTCTTAAAGTGTCAATGATGTTAGCTAAATAAAAAAGTACTGGGTTTCAGCTAAAGGAAAATAATTTTTTGAATGTTGACTGTAGATGATTTTGTTATTTTAAATAAATGATGTAACTGAAGTTATACTGTTCAGTTGGTTTAGGCACACAAAACATTAGCCTTCAATTATAAACAGGGACATTTGAAGACTTTGCGAGTTTTTCCGATCCAGGTATGTTCAGTGATATGGCCTCTCACCAAAACGGATGAGAAACGAGTGCTCGCCTTTTTATATTACTATTGGTTTTTGTGCGAGGACGATTTGAAATTTTGCATGTAAAAGAATCATGACCCAAATATTGTTGGGGCCAAAATTTTTCCTTTTTTTTAGATCTTTGATCATGCCTTGAAAAAAAAAGCAAAATAAGTTATATTTTTCATATATATGTTTTTTTCTGTAATTTTTAGGATCCCAATTTTAAAAAAAAAAAAAATTTGTAATCGTATGAATCAAACAATGTTTTGTGATAATTTCCAAAAAGAGAGAAGCGAGGGTGCACGGGAAAAGCGGGGGAAAAATGCTGTGGGCGAGCGAGTGCTCGCCCCGGGGGGCGGTGTTCGGCGTGGTCGGCGCTCGCCTTCATGTGAGGTGGTCCCCCAAAAGGCTCTGTCCCATGGTACAAGGACGGGTGCACAGCACCCGGGGGGTCAACAAAAACAAAATGTCGGC